>NW_018165171.1:255918-256289 GCF_001263595.1 Phalaenopsis equestris
TATTTTGGCCAATCTATATGTTAAAATTTGTTGTGAGAACATGTAAGAACTGGGATAATACTGACTCAGTCAACAATTAGAAAGAATCACATGAGGTTGTATGAATGAGAATGTAGTTCATATGATTGAGTGTAAATAAATAGAAAAATATTCATTGAATAGTATAAAGTTAGAGGACTTTAAAGTGACAGATTAAAGCCCCCAACTTAGTTTATTATTTTAGATTCTGAAACGAGATGTTAGCCCCCAGGTGGAGGGAATAAAGGGAACTTTAGAGTGAAAGCTAATATCTTCCATGCCAAGCCGGTTTTTAGAACTATTTAAACTTTAAATTAGCCAATGTTCTTTTTAACATCTCTAGTAAGGAAAAA
>NW_018165171.1:256351-258889 GCF_001263595.1 Phalaenopsis equestris
AATTCCTATACTTATTACTGATTCATGATAAGGAGAAAGATATTTTCATATTTAGTGTTTTTCTTCTACAAAAACTCAAGTTATCTTTTTAAGTTTGTATTGTTTTTGTCAAAATATAAAAATTAACAAAAATATTTAAACTTTCTTTACTACGAAAACATTCTAGCCTTACAATTCCATGAGTTCTCTTTAAAACAAATTTGATCTTAACTTCATATTATTCAAGTATTTGATAGTGGACTTCTCATTGAGGTTCGATATTCAGGTCTTATTGATATTCAGGTCTTAATCAAAAAGTCATATATTACTTGATAGCGATATATATACTTGCTTTGTATCCCAATTTATATAAATTAAAAGTTAAATTCTTATTTTTCTTCAGGATAAAGTTTTTGGTTTTGTTGCAAAATAAGGAAATATAAGTGAAAAAATATAATCAAAATTATTGATCAAATTTTTGACACCGTTGTGGGGGAAGTGAAGTGAAAATTGTAAAGAATCTATTGATTTAAAAGTAAATTTCTATTTTTAGAAAGTCTTACTTAAACTTTAAGCTCTTGTATTTTATTTTATGTGTGTTTAGTTTTATTTTATTTTATGTTAGTGTATGCGCAGTTCAGGTTCTGAAGGACTAGTGCCCTACAATTCTGAATTAGAGAGAACTGTTAGAAAAATCAGAAAAACCAAAAAAAATTATAGAAATGACAAACCAAAAGGATCAAAATGTTGAAATTCATCAAGATTTTAGACCTTTAAGAGATTATGTCAACCATATTGTAGATGAACTTCATTGTAGTATTCAAAAACCTACTATATTGGCTAATTCATTTGAGCTTAAACCTGTTATTATCCAAATGGTATCAAACAATCAGTTTGGGGGATCACCAATTGAAGATCCAAATTTACAACTGGCTAATTTTTTAGAATTGTTTACTACATTTAAATATGATGGTGTATCAGATGATGCCATAAGACTTAGGTTATTTCCTTTCTCACTGAGGGATAAAGCTAGGGAATCTATTTATAAAGCATGAGAAAGATTTAAAGAAATCTTAAGAAAGTGTCCACACCATGCTATACCAAATTGGTTAATAATTCAAAAATTTTATAATGGATTAGTTGGATCTCTTAGATCAATTATCAATGCCGCTGATGGTGGTTCATTGATGTCAAAACCATTTTATGATGCCTATGCTTTAATTGAAGAAATGGGTACCAATAATTTTCAATGGCCTTCTAAGAGGGTGAATCCTAAGAAAGTAGCCAATATTCATGAAACTGATGCATTTATTATGTTAGCAAATCAAGTTGTTGCAATTTCAAGGAAGTTAGACCAATTTGGAATGAATTTTTCTCAAACAATTTCCATAATTGAAGAGAATTCATTAAGCCAAATGATAGATTCTCAAGCATCATTAGAAACTTTGAATGTCATAAATAACAAGCAAAATAACCCATATTAAAATTATTATAACCCAAGTTGGAAAAACCATCCCAACTTTAACTGGAACAACAATTCGGGTAGTAATAATCAGCAATGGGAGAACAACCAAGTAAACCCATTGGGAAACTGGAACAATCAAGGAAATAATAATTATAAATATAATTATCGTCCAGGTTTCAACAGTAATACATAATTTAAGGAGAAGAAGTTGTCTATAGAAGAAGTGGTGTTACAAATGGAAATCAATTACAAAGTCAAGGAGCTACAATTAGAGATATTGAGAATTAACTTGGGCAAATAGCAAATTCATTAAGTAATAGATCCCAAAGAACACTTCCTAGTAATATTGAATCAAATCCAAAAGACCAGAATAAAGAACAAGTAAAAGCCGTTCAACCTAGAAGCAGAAGAGAGTTGGAAGGTAGGGTTTAAAAAGAAATTAAAGTTGAGAGAGAAGAAATTGAAGAATCAAAAGAGGATGCTCCTAAAGATTTTGAAAGACCTATTTCTCCACTAAAAAATGATTTGGAAAAACCACCATCTCCATTTCCTCAGAGACTTTGTCAGCAGAAGTTGGATAAGCAATTTTCAAAATTTCTGGAAATATTTAAGAAGTTTACAATTAATATTTTATTTGTTGAAGCCTTAGAACAAATGTCAAGTTATGTAAAGTTTATGAAGGATATTCTCAAGATGAAAAGGAACTTTAAAGAAAATGAGACTGTTGCACTTAGTGAGGAGTGCAGTACTATAATTCAGAAAAAGCTTCATGAAAAACTTAAAGATCCAGGTAGCTTTACAATTCCATGTGCAATAAGAGACAAATTTTATGGGAGATCTTTATGTGATTTAGGTGCAAGCATTAACCTTATGCCATTATCAATATTCAAAAGATTGGGATTGGGAGAAATTACCCTACTACTGTAACTCTGCAGGTAGCAGATCGTTCGATAACATGCCCTAAAGGAGTTATAGAAGATGTCCTAGTGAAAGTGGATAAATTTTTCTTTCCTGTTGATTTCATTGTGCTAGATATGGAGGAAGATAAAGAGATACCTATCATTTTGGGGAGACCTTTCCTAGCCACAGGAAGA
>NW_018165171.1:259420-265776 GCF_001263595.1 Phalaenopsis equestris
ATGAAGAAAAATATGAAGAAAAAGATTTGGAACATGAGTAAGAAGAGGAATTAGATCGATGTGAAGAACTTTCTAAGGAAGATTCAAACTATGTTTGAGAAAGTTTTGAAATTTTGGATACGATAGACAAAGATAAATCATTTTGTCCATCAATTGAAAAACTTCCAGGACGTTTAATTTACTTCATGAATATTTAAAATATGCCTTTTTAGGAGACTTCTCTACTTTACTAGTTATAATTTCCTCAAAATTAATGATGGAAGAAGAAGAAAGGTTGATGAAAATTTTGAAAAATTTTAAGAAAGCCTTTGGATGGAAAATTGCTGATATTAAAAGAATCAGTCCTTCAATTTGTATGCATATAATTCATATGGAAGAGAACTGCAAACTTAGGGCTTATCCTCAAAGGAGACTGAATCCTATTATGAAAGAAGTTGTTAAGAAAGAAATTTTAAAGTGGTTAGATGCTGGAATTATCTACCCTATTTCAGACAGTGCATAGGTTAGTCCAATTCACCGTGTTCCTAAGAAAGGAGGAGTAACTGTAATTGTGAATGAACATAATGAATTAATACCTACTAGACAAGTTACAGGGTGGCGAATATGCATTGATTATAGAAAATTAAATCTCGTCACTAAGAAAGATCATTTTTCATTACCCTTTTCTAGATCAAATGTTGGATAGACTAGCTGAGCATAAATACTTTTATTTTTTGTATGGATATATTGGTTATCACCCAATACAAATATCTCCTGAGGATCAAGAGAAAATAACTTTTACCAATCCTTATGATACTTTTTCTTTTAAAGGATGTCATTTGGTTTATGTAATGCCCCTGCTACATTTCAAAGATGTATGATGGAAATTTTTTGTGATTTAATTGAAAAAGGGATTGAAGTATTCATGGATGATTTTTTTTGAGTCAACCAGAATAAGCACTGGTTACATCCGGCTGACGACGTAAAACAAAGCGCTTTGTGGGAGGCAACCCATAGTTATCAGAGTGTTTTTATTTTGATTGTTGTTTTGTGTGTGATTAAGAAAATTGGGTAGTATTTTTGAAACTATTATGTGTTAGAAAAGATTTTAAGACTTTATTTAGTGACCAAGACATGTTAGAATGAGAATTTGGATGTTAAGTTGACTAGGATAAAATGTGCACTGGCGCTTAAGCGCGGCAGTTTAAACACATGTGCCAAATTAATATTCTAAAAGGTTTAACAACTAATTAGTTTGTAAAAACGTGCCAAGGCAGTTTCTAAATGTGTCTAGGAGTTATTGGAAGGATTTAGTCCTATACATAAAAGGGTTTTGTGAAGGAATTTCACCCCAGATCATTTGTAGCCCTAAAAGTCTAAGAGAAAGTGAGATTTAGAGAAAATGTCTTCATGAGAGAAGAATTTGAAGAAGAAGGAAGAAACCATGAGGAAAAGGTTCATTAGTCAAAGTGCACAAGAAATGTATAACGTTTTATTAGCCGTTAGTATTGAAGGGACAACAGAGAAGATCAACAAAATAGAGAATACTATGGCTTTATTAGAGACCAAAGTACTTGAGTTGCATGCACATCTAGAGCATATTGGATGGAAATTGAAGATGCAATTTAGCCACACAAGTTATATTATATAGAGGAAGCGGATAAGGCGATGTTCATAAAGTAGAAGTGGATTGAAGAAGATAGTATCAGAGCTCGTCACCACCATCTGTTTTATCAACTCTGTATTTTTAGAGAGACTAATGAAAGACAGAATTTGTTCCTTCAAATGAAGAATGAAATTAAGTTTAGTGTTAGAATTTGTGTGTTATAAGTTGTTGTTTTCAACTGGTTTTGTGTTTAAGTCTTGTTTTTAGTATTTATGACTTCATTATGTATAATGAATGTTATGTATTTGTATTTAGGAAAATTTTCTCATCCAAGACTATTTGGAGTGAGAATTAAGTGTTTAAAAGTATTTCTACTTGTTTGTGAATTAATATAAGTTTGTTTGTGTGAAAATTTATGTTATTTTTAGCCTTGAATTGAAATAGTTATAATAGAGATTTTTGAGAGAGAGGGGAGATAGGAAGTTGAAAATAGGCATTTAAGTGTTATGAGACCATTTAGGAATGGTTTACTTAGGAAAATAGTAAATTTTACTTTAATTTAAAATTTTGGAAAATCATGCACTGGCGCTTATGCGCCACAACTCGCGCTTAAGCGCAAGCCAACCCGAGAGGCAAGTGCCTAAGCGCCACTTACCTGCACTTAAGTGCCGGTTCACGAAAACTAATTTACGAACGGTTAAAAGTGAAATTTTGGCCCAAAAATCACCATTTTTACATTTTCCGTCACCATCAACCTCTCAAAATTGCAATTTTGGAAGGCTAAAGAACATCTGAACTTAAGATTTCTTGGTGAAATCAAGTGAAATTTGCTAGATCCAAGTTCCTTGAGGTAAGAGCTTTACTTCTATGCAAAAATTTTGAATTTTCACCATGTATTTTGAGAAATTTAAAAATTCACTATTTATGGTGAAAAATGAGAAAAAGATCTATGGAAATTGCATGGGAAGTGTAGATTATACTTTGGAAGTTTAGTTTAGTAATTTAGACTTGATTTTTTAAGTTATTTTTGGAATTTATCAAATTTGTAGAATGGCACCAAGAATGAAAAGGAGCAAAGGAAAGAGCCCTTCTGATTCGAGTAAAGTTGTTAGTTTGAAGGCTCAAGATCTGTACAGTGATGTGTTGCAATCACAGAAATTGATTCAGGAGCAGTGTTTTAGGAATCCAGGTGGAGACATAGAGGATTTGATTGTTCTTCAATAGTGGGAACGATTCTTTTGTTTCTCTGCTATGGCAGTTGTTTCTGTTGTTAAGGAGTTCTATGCAAACCTCCCTTAGGCTGAAGACAATAGAGTAATGGTTCAAGGAATGTTGGTACCTATTTCACCAGAGGTAATCAACTTGTTTTATCATCTGCCACCTGATATGTTATGTTTTTATGCAAATTATAGTCCGACTGAAGCAGAGTTAGACGAGATTATTTCTTACTTGACTATTGGGCGATGACTTTGGAAGATCACTAATGAGAAGAGAGTCAACTTCCCAACTTTAAAGTTATGTGTACCTTCAAATACCTGGCACTATTTTATTTATGCTCGTCTGCTACCAACAAATCATGTCAGTGAAGTTACTAGAGAGAGAGAGACGTTAAAATATTGTATTAAGGAAATAAATATCATCAACATAGGAGCTTTGATTTGTCAGACTATCATCAGTTCTGCCACTACCGTTACTATTGCAGGTCTGGGATTTGCTTGCTTGATCTTTCTTTGTGTGAGCAGGCTGGAGTTAAATATGATAGATGGGAGGAAGTGTTGTTACCTCTAAAGCCCATCACTAAGGTGAATGTGAAGACTTATTCTGAGCATTCTATTTTTGGCTGGAGAGGAGGATTCAGAGTTATGGAATGGATATGGAATGGAGACGTCTGCTGCTTCTACCTCTGCTGCTTCTACATTTAGAACATCTACCTCACGTGCCTCTACATCTAGAGGTGAGTCTACTGATACCCAAGATCAATTATTGCAAAGCATGATGGATAATATTAACTTTACTGCTGATAGGGTACAAAATTTTGAGCATTTTTTAGAGCATACTGATAGGTATAATAAGAAAAAAAGTGATTATGACGAGAAAGTTCACTCATCTTTGGAGAGCCTCGTTAGGGGTAACCAAGGAGTGAAATTTCCTCCATATCCTAGATACTCTGATTATGAGCTTACAGAAGCTTAGGATAGCGGTGATTCAGAGGATGAGGAGCAAAACTGAGAGATTTATTTTTATGTTTGTAATATGATATGAACTATGTGGTTCGGGCTTGCTACATTTGCTTCTGTGTGTTGATTTGAACTATGTGATGTGGTTTGGAATTTTATGTTTAAGTGAAAATTGTGATGTGATTGTGTTTTGATGTTTTGGACTTGAGACATGTATGTTTGTGTACTTGTTTAGATATCGTGATGTGTGAGACTTTTATTTTTAATTGTATTGTAATGTTTGTGTTAGTTAGTAGTTTATTTTAAAATTCTAGGGTAGTAACTATTGTGAGTTTTGTGATTTAGTTAGTCTTTTGTAAAGATGAAAATCTTGCTAGCATAAATCTTAAATTTGAAACTTAGGAAACTGCTACCTTGTATTTTTCTTTTATCATGTTTGTAAGTTTGTTTTTATGTGGAGATTGTCAAGTCAAGTTAGTGTGTTAGTTTGCTTTCATGTTTATAACCACTGTTTAGAAGTCCATTAAATCTCTACACGTTGAATTGAAATGAAAATATTAGAAAATTAGATCAAAATTAATTTTACTCTTATTTTTAGTTGTATACTTGTATCATTAGGGTATAAAAATTATTGTAAGCATGTTATTCTTATTTTCATTCTTGATTATATATATTTGATGCTAAACTATTTAATCTCATAAAAATTTAAGTTTGGGGGGGGGATGAAAAATATTTTCAAAACTTTAATTTTATTTGTTCTCAAATGAACTACAAGTGAATTTGATTTGAAAAGAAAAATTGATCATGTATATGAAGTAAAATTAGGGAAGTAAAATTTGATTTTAAAAATGAGTAAAAGAATTTAGTTGAAATTTTGAGTAATGAAGAAAAACTTTAAGTTAAAAGTTTTTAGTGTAGAAAATGATTAATATAAGTAACTATCTTTATTTTAAAAATTTTAGAAATTTAGACTTTTATTTTTAATACTTAAATTTCTTTTATTAAAAATAATTTTCAAAGCTATTATTATATTTATAAGTAAAAGTTATGTATAAAGACTTTGCTTTAGGAAAGGAAAAGTAGAATTTAAACTTATTAAAGGTCTGTCCAGATATAGTAATCCTTGCCTAAAAAAAGGAAAAGAAAAAGAGAAAAAGAAAACAAAAGAAGAGAAAAAGAAAAATAGAAGAAGAAGAAGAGTAAGAAAAAGCGAGGAAGGAGAAGCTTCGAGATTAGTGCCTAACCAAAAATTGGTTCTACATTTGATCTTTTTAAAGTATAAGACTTGAGAAAATCTTAAGCTTATAGATATAATATAGTAAGTAAAATTATTCTTAATAAAAATTTTTAAGTGGAGATAATAAAAGAACTGAATTCTAAAATTGGAAGACTTACAATATTTCTAAATTAGATAGAAACTCATATTTTCATCCTTCTTAACATTAAAAATTTATAAACTTTAAGTTGGTCTCATTTACTGAATATTTTTTCTAAATTGGACTACTATATTTCTAAATCTAAATTTTATTAACTCCTAAAGAAACTCATATACATATCATACATTTTAATTTTGGGAGATTTTGATACGCCTAAAATATATAGTGTATTTAGACACATTTTTATACCTATTTTTGAGATATTACGCTTTAATGGAAGCTATTTTTTATTTTTCTTTCAGGTACAGGTAAAAAGGTTAAAAATGCTTAAAGGAGTGAAAAGGAATCAAATTTGGAGCAAATAGGTGAAAAATGTGCAAAAGTGTTAGTGCAAAAGTATTTGGCGCCTAAGCGTCAGATCTGGCGCTTACGCGCCGGGTATATAGAGAAGGCCGCACTTAAGCACCAGTGGCCCGTGCTTCAGCGCTAGTGGCAGTTATTGGACGAGTAAATTCAATTTTTGAGAATTTTGAATAGATTTTTGAGGCACCTATTGGCTTAATAGGTGGTTACAACCACCATGGATGAAAATTATTGCGAAAGGATACATCTCTTCGGAAAATACATCGAATCAAGACACATTTTGAAGAGATACCAAGACACCTTTTAGAGAATTATAAAAGAAGGAAGTTTGAGACTTTGAAAGAGGTCCTGAAAGTACTAGAAAAGTTTTGAATGTTCAAAAATTGGGGAGTTAGTTGGAGAGATTTTCAGGCACCACATATTTATCATTTTTTTATTTCTAGTTTTATATTGAGAGTGTTGTAAAAGAGAAGAGATTCAAAGGAACTTCAAGAGTTTGGTTGAGGACTTGAGATAAGTTTTTATCTTTTGATGGTTGGTTTGATAATGATTTTTACTTTTAAACTAAAGTGTGGTTTTATTTTCTCAATGGATTCTGAATAATTTTCTTTATCTTTCTTCTTAAAATGATAAGTAATTAAGTGTTGGATGGAAGTTGTGGAGAGTATTGATCTTTAATTTTGGAAGAAGTTGTGATGATTTATATCCATGTACTTCATTTACTTCTTGATTTGGCCAATCCAGATGTTAAAATTTATTGTGAGAACATATAAGAACCGGTATGGTATTTTCTCAGTCAACAATTGGAAAGAATCACATGAGGTTGTATGAATGAGAATGTAGTTCATATGATTG
>NW_018165171.1:265839-275150 GCF_001263595.1 Phalaenopsis equestris
TTAAAGCCCCCAACTTGGTTTATTATTTTAGGTTCTAATACGAGATGTTAGCCCCCAGGTGGAGGGAATCAAGGGAACTCTAGAGTGCGAGCTAGTATCTTCCCTGCCTAGCCGATCTTCAGAACTATTCAAAATTTCAATTAGTCAATGTTCTTTATAGCATCTCTAGTAAGGGTAAAAAATATTATTGCTCCTATTTGGCACAACAAAATAAGTATACTTCCACAACAGAATTCCTATACTTATTACTGATTCATGATAAGGAGAAAGATATTTTCATATTTAGTGCTTTTCTTCTACAAAAACTCAAGTTATCTTTTTAAGTTTATACTATTTTTGTCAAGATATAAAAATTACCAAAAATGTTTAAGCTTTCATTACTGCAAAAACATCTTTATTTTAAATAATTATCCTTTTAAAAATAGAAAGTTTTCCAAAAAGTGCATATGGCATATCTTCTCTATGGGTTCGATATTCAGGTCTTAATCAAAAAGTCATATATTACTTGATAACGATACGTATACTTGCGTAGTATCCTAATATACATAAATTAAAAGTTAAATTCTTATTTTTCTTCAGGATTAAGTTTTTTTTTTTTTTTTTTTGAAAAAAAAGGAAAATGAAAAATATAATCATAATTTTTGTTATACTGTTGCATATACGCAGTTATCGGGGATCAGTGCCCCTAAGGCAAGTTTAGTTCATAAGATTATGTTGCTTACAATTAAAGCCAGGCTTATAGTGTTTAATGATGTTAATCACCAATCATATCATCTTCTAAATCCAATCAATTGAATTTAGACATCGAGCCTAGGTTACTACCAAACCCTTAATAATCATAATAGGTGAAATGGTGATTATCAAAATTTTGATTTAAGTGACATATATCTTTATTGAATGATCACATCCTCCTCAACTTTAGACTTCAGAAAAGTAAATTATCATCTTTTCTATCTGAAGCCCATCATTTAAGAATTATTTGACCTTAGTTGACTTCCAAGTCATAAAGATTAGGAGAACTATAATTTTTGTTGATGTTGTATAAAGGTGATGAGTGAGTTTCTACCTTTATTCCCATTGTATTTCAATCATCCAAACTTGTTTATTAAGATCAAAATTACCCACTTTCCCTTGGTTAATCCTAAATTTTGATTAAGGCACCAAAATCTAGAATGACTATTTTGCCCTTGGGGTGCTTCACCTCATAACTCATTAAACATAACCCAAATGACTTTGAGCAGTTAGAGTGTCATGTCCATGATGTAATTATAATATTAGAGGAAAATATGGGGGCTTCTCAAAATTTAATTTAATTAATTTATTTAAATTCAGAAAATAAGATTTTCAAAAATTGATTTATTTAACTTTCCAAAATAAAGCTTTTTTTTATGAGAAAATTATTAGAGGTTTTTTTAGGATAGAGAAACACTTAAGTAAAATTTCATGATTTTTTTGAATTAAATTTTTATTATTATTTTTTTATTATTAACAAGCTTCAATTTTTTAATTAAATAGAAAATAATGTCTTCATTACCAAAATTATTTTTTTATATTTTTATTAGACTCCTCTGAGTTCAGAAAACTCAGAGAATCAAATTTTGTATTTTTATGATTTTTAATTTGTTTATTATAATTATTTCAATGAAAAAATAAGAAAAATTCACTTTTAAGCTTTTAAGATTTATTTTTAACTTAGAAAAATTAAGAAAAATATTTTAATGAGTCCGAAGTGATCAGAAAATAATTAAGCATATTTTAAAATATTTTGATATTTTTTAAATTTTTAATTATTTTTAAATTCAAAATAAGGCTAAAAAATTACGTTTTTTCTAAAAAATAATTTTTATTTTTCCCAAGTTCCTCTGATCACAAGGAACTTAGAAAACTACTTTCCATATTTTCCCAAGTGTATTTAATTTAACATAATTATTTTTTTCAAAAATACAAGGTTTCTTAGAAAATCAACTTTGATACTCAAATCTAATCAAATAAATTTTAAATTTTTACAGTGGATAAACATAATTTTTACACACAATGTGGAATTGATTTAAAATGTGAGATTGATTTTGTCAATTTTTTATAAACATATAATTTACATAAATTAACACAAGATAGTTACACTTAATTAAATATATAAATTTACAAGATAATTCAACTCATGATATTTTTCCTAAACTTCTCTAACCACATGAAACCTACTAAAATTATTCCCATAATTTTCTAAATGATATTTTGATTTATATAATTAAAATAAGCCAAATGGCCACCCTAGCTTGAAAATTAGGGCTAGAAGCAAAAATTAGGGTTATAAGCATAGAGATGCTCTCTGACCTTGGGAAAACTAGAGAACATCCCCTCTATCATAAGGAATAACTTCTAAAAACCCACGATGGTGAGGAATAAACCTTAAAAATTTCATGCTATGGTAAACCATATTTAGTCATGGAGAGTTAAAATACCACAAAGGGTATTTAATTAATTAAACATCATATAATTGACAAATAATTTTTATTTTTAGCCCATAGTATTCTCCTCTGTTCACTGAGCAAGAGGATATTTTTTTTTTATTTTTATGATTTTTCTAGAGAAAGATATGGATTTTTGAAGTTCAAACATTTAAAATAATTCAAAAATTCCTATTTTTCTACTTATCCAGCGTAGCGCTGACTAGATCATAAAGAGCTCTGAAAGAACACGTGGCGCTCCGCCATTTAATGCCACTAGCCACATATCTGCCACACGGATCATGCTTTATGGACCATATCCTCATCCGGCTTCATCAGGACCGTCCTCTGGATAAACGCACGATCGAACGACATCCGTTCATCGTCCCCAAGTGACCTAACCCGTGAACCGTTCAACTTAAAACCCTAAGATCTTCTTATAGACTCAACCAAATCACATGGCGTTTGTTTCTAAACCTTCATCGACTCAGGACGAACATATGTATATGGTTTATACGGTATGAAACACAGTAAATATGTATGGAGAATCAAAATAGGCTATGGCTAGGGTTAGAGCTAAATACCTTTCTCTGAGAGGGGAGGCCTCAATCAGATGGTTGTGGTAGGTTTTATTGGGTCCAACAAACCTCCAGATGAAGTCTCAAGCCCTGGTGAATTATCTAAATATGATTTCGATCAAACTTGATTTTAGGTGTTGGTATAGAGCTAGGTTAGAGGCTGTTTGAGAGGGGACTTTTGTGGGGGATCAACTTCTCTCACTGTGGGGATGATGTGTGCGCAGTTAATTGAAGTTTGGTGGATTTTATGAGAGGGGACTTTTGTGGGGGATCAACTTCTCTCACTGTGGGGATGATGTGTGCGCAGTTAATTGAAGTTTGGTGGATTTTATGAGAGGGGAATTTTGTGGGGGATCAACTTCTCTCACTGTGGGGATGATGTGTGCGCAGTTAATTGAAGTTTGGTGGATTTTATAGGTATGTGGAAGAATGTTCTTGTTTTGGCCTGATTTGGAGCTCAAAATTGAACTCTCACAAAGGGAACCAGAGGGGGAAGATAGTTGGCTTGAGCTTAGGAATGCTTGGAGAGTCTCTGGTGAGATTTTGGAAAAGTTTCCTAACGGATTTTGGTTAGCTCTCTTTTGGCCATGGAGGGGGCTGATTAAATAGAAAGGTTTGGGCTAGCCACTAGGGTCAATTGGTGGGTGCAAATTGATGCTTAGGTGGAGGGGTGAGAGAGCTCTAGTGACCAATCAGACTTGGCCAGCTCAGGTGAGTTTTATTTTGAGTTTTGGCTAATGGGGGCTCCTTTGGGTGGTTTTTTTCGGCTGAGGAGGTGGTTGGCCAGGGTACAGTCACTTCTTGGCTCTGGGAGGTCAGGCGAGAGTTAATTATGATTTACTCCTAATGAAAAGTGATAATGGCAAAGTATTTTCAAATAATGTCCAAATATGGTTAAGATCCATTAAATCAAGGGACCACTGGTCCATAGTTCACCTAGGTAGTTTAGGTGGGCTTAGGTTGGTCACTAGGGTCCAATTATGGTTGTAGTGACATTAATTTGGTGACTTTAGCATGACTAAGTCAATTTTGGTGAAAGGGTTCAATTTGGGTCAAAATGGCTAGAAGTGGGGTTTGGGTTATTTGGGTTAGGCTAGCCATGAGGCTAGCCATGATATTGAGCTCAATTGATTGAGTAATTTGGTGTATATGATTGTCATGAAGAGCTTTGGAAAAGTTTTGGAGTGATTTTAAGTTGATTTAGAAGTTCAATTTGGAGGATTTTGGGCATTTGGTCAATTTGGGGGTGTTGGGTTAGACTTGAGTATAGGTTGGGCTAAGGTTGGGCTAAGTTCAAATTGATGGTTGAAAATAGTCTAGGGGAATATCATGAAGAGTTCTCAACATCAATTGGGTGTCAATTTTGGGTTTTGGACATTTAATTAGGTGACATTTGGAGACAGCCAATTTGGGGCAAATTTGGGGATTTTGGACTTGGGTTAAAATTGAGTAAAATGGAGGCTTGTCTAAGTCCCAATTTGATTTGTAGGATTGTTATGAAGAGGTTAGAACTTAAATTGGGGCAAATTGAGTAGGCTGTGGGGTTCAATTTAGTGGGGTTAAGTCATATGGTCAATTAAGTCATATGAAAAAATTAGGGGTTTGACTTGGATCAAAATTGAGCTCAAAGCATGGGTCAATTAGGCTTATATTTGGTTTGGGTTGATCATATGAAAGATTAATTTGAATTTAGAATTGAAATTGTGAAGGATTGTGGCCAAATTGATGGGCATTAGAGGTGAATTTGGGGAAATTGGGCCTTTAAAGTTAATTTGGGGTTTTGGTAAAAATGATCAAATTGGGTTCAATTGAAGAGCCCAAATTAGTTTTGGAGACATTTGAAGTGATTTTGAATGTTTTGGAAAAGTTCAAGCCACCAAGGGTATTTTTGTAATTTTGGCAAATTTGGGGGTATTTTGGTAAATTTTAGCAATTTTGGGTGGTTTTGGGTAATTTGGGTATTTTGAAATGGTTTGAAATAATTTTTGAACAAATTTGGTTATTTTGAATGAAATTGGGAATTTTGGCCAAAGTTAGGGTTTGGGGGTGTTTAAGTAATTTGGGTGGATTTAAGAGCAAAAGACCAAGTTGGATATTTTGGTAGAATTGGGGTGCCAACCACCATATATGAACTATGGACCAATGAAATTCCCATTTGGGCCCTCTATGTACTGGTCTTAGCTAAACCCTAGCCTAGGGCTAGTGGGTCTAGGGGGACCATCTATATGAGTCTCCCAAAATATCAAGGGAACAAATTACACAATTTTGGGTTTAGGTTGCAAGTGAATATAGGTGATAGAGAGTGTAATTGAGTGAATTAGCTCCAGCCCAACACCCAAGGCCAACCCTAAGGTCAAGCAATCTTATGGGGACTCTCCTTAAGATCTCCAATATTGCCCCACCTACTAAGTGCTAGAGGTTAGGATCAATATGTGGAAATTGAAGTTGAGCAAGGAAGAGTTTAGAGTTTCTAAGGGTGTGGGTTACTTTTCTAGTTTTCTAGGAATAATCATCAAGAAAATCCTATGGCTAGATCCTAGGCTACTAAAGAGGGAAAACTAAACCTCAACCAAAAGTGAGATCAACTCCTGGATTATCTACTAAGTCAATTTTAGTTTTCCTTGTAACTTTTTCTTCTCAGTTCTATAATAGTCAATTTGAGGGATTATAGGCAGTTTATTCATATGATTATTCATAAGGGACTTTCTAAATCCAATATTATCACAATTAATTCCTATTTTTTTAGATTATTACTTTCAACGATAGTTACAAGAAATGATAAGGAATCCAGTGATGTAATTAGTTTTTGATGAAGTTGTTTCTATCTTAAGATATTTCAATTTGAAATGGCTAGGTGGCTATATGTAGTCGGAAGTGATTATGGTTAAAATTTTGATTTGAACTCATATGAGTCGAAAAAAATATGAAAAACACACAGATACAATTAGTTTTGGTCAAATTTGTCCCATCTTAAGATATTTCAAGTCAAAGTGAGGGCCCCACCCTAGGAGGGAGAAAATTTTTTTGATTTTGAATGGAAAGTTTTAGTGGGTTGAATGGATTAAATCAATTATTTCATATCACATTCACCTTAGTTGAAGTTTGGTTTTGATTTGAGGTCATTTTGGGTGAATTATTATGATTATTCTATTTATTATCAAAATTATAGTAGGTTTGATAGTTAAATGGAGTCTGAATTGGGTATGAAGGTATTCATTTGAAAGAATTTGATGATCCAGAAGCACTTTGTCTCTTTAAGAAAAATAATGCTGCATTAAAATATTTTATGTAGGACCATTTTTCATGCATGAAAACCCAAAATATAAAATTCTACATAAAAATGTATTTGATCTTCATAAAATTTACAAGCTTTGCATATGTTATTATGAACATCATACAACTTAAAGAATAAAATTTTGATCATCAGATTGTTCAATGAAGAAAATGATAATTTTAGGGTGCTTGGAGCACTATTCATGCATGAAAATTTGAAGTAAAAATTTTTAAGTAAAAATTGAGTCATATAATTAACAAACTTATTTGTATGGTTTTTATATGTGATAATAAATATAATGCAACTTTAAAAATGAAGATTTGAGCTTTATGATGATCTGTGAAGAAAATGATAATTCGATGTGCATGTTGGTTAAAGCTATTTTTTAAGGCAATCTTAAGGTTTGACTGAAGTTGGTTATATTTAGTTCTATTTTATTTTAGTTGATTTAAATCTTTTCTAGTTAGATTTTAATTTTAGGTTAAATTAGGGGTTAGGTCAAATTTAGCTCAAGTAGGGTTCAAGTTATAGCATATGTGAGCTCAATTCAGTCATCTAGTGACACTAGGAAAGTGATCCTTTGTTAGACTTCCAAATTAGATATTAATGCATTCCAGATTTTTCAGTGTGTGGAACTGAGGCAACATGCACGAAGGATCTACACAGGCATGCGAGCAATGACACGAATGAGCTGAAGGCACGGAAGTTGGGCTCAGGCACGCTGTCCCTTGACCATGGAAGCTGATGTCAGTCTATTATCTGTTGGCTCTAGCATTTTATGCTCACTGGTCTTGAGATGTGGGCATGTCATATGGGGTGTCGTGGTGTCATGATCCTTTAGCCAAAATTCATCCTTTTGCTCCTAGAATAGTGTTTCTCATTTGTATTATGATAAAAGTACCTTCCTCAAGCATAGAATTAGTATAAATAGGGAAGAAAATATATTATGTAATACCATAAATTAATTTAATTGTACCTCATCTCAATTCCCATGTGTGAGTCATATGCCCACATTTGGATGTACAAGAGGGATGTTTATGATTTCTTTCTTTCCTGGGTTTAGCCACTTAGTTGGGTCTGATTATCAAAATCTAAAACTATCCTTTAAGGATCGCCCACATTATTGAAAGCTATACCTTACTAGTGTGTGTCCTTTCTATAGAAGAAGGTTCACACTCCTCTTTTACTGCAGTTTAGCCTTTGAAGGGTTGGATAAATCATAAGTTTTTGAGTTAAAGCCCGATGCACATACTATCACACCACAAGGTTATTTCCCCCTACTGAAGTTTATTTTAGCTGACGAAAGCTTTCAAACCAATCTTATCATGATTCTGACTTAGAAGTCAAAATCATTAAAGTCTATTATTTCCATCATAGCTATTTTTTCTCTAGAGAAATTTTTAGAAACACATTTTTAATGCAAAGGAAGCATGGTCATTTGAACACCATCCTTCTTTGGTTGGGTCTAGTTTAACAAAACCTAAAATTGGACATATATGAAAGTCTCATATATCCACATTTATAAGAGAGAAGTTTAAATTTCCTTCTCTTTATCCGTTTAGCCACTTGGTTGGGTCCAAATTATGAAAACTCATAATTATCTCCAAGGAAGTTGCACATCATATTTGCATATGAGTTTCTTCATTTAGATGAATTCTTCAATAGTATCCATAGAATTCTTGTCATTTCCTTAGTGGAGGTCTTATACAATGCCTGTAATGCAGATAAAAGGAAAGGTTGCACCTTCTCTTCTCTGGTTACACCCTTTCCCTTTCAAAGAGGAAGCATCATCTTCTATCTTTTTTCCTCCGTGTGAGATGCCTTTTAATTCTAGTGGTCATGAAGAGAAAGTTTTCATTTATGGTTAGCATCATAACTGAAGTAGTAATTTAGAGCCTCACATCCAGGTTAAACTTTACAGCTGGGTTTAGATTTTTTAAGGCCCATTCAGATTAGTAAATTAAGGTTCCTCGGTATTATCTTTTATCTGATAGGTGTTTATCTAAGAAGCTTGACTGCCAACTAGTTTTTCTAGTGCCCTGACTACATTATGGAGGGTTGAGGCACCATGGTAAATAGTGGGTGGATGCCACAAGTTGGTGTCACACCGCCAAATGCAAAAGGATAGGACTTGTCCTCAAAACACGAAGAATTAACGACACTAAATTAATAGAATAAATGATTGTAGCCCGTAACAAGGGAACAATTTATGGTAAAATTTAATGTTGTGGACCCATAAGGTTCTAGCACTTCAGTGCTGGATAGTTCACGTGGAGTCGCAGTTAACTTAGCATTTTGAGTTGCAAACTTATGCCTTCATGTGAAAAAAAATATTACACACGGAGTCTGATGGTAGGGTCCACTTGACATGTGGCTCCTCTTTATTGAACTCCTAATATTTTCTCATGAGAAAAAAATATCACATACGGACTTCGGATGCATCCGGATTCCAATGGTGGGGCGCCACGTGTTAGTGGGCCCCACAATTTTTAACAAGGGCCAAATACACCGTGGAGGGTCCCGCTTGACATGTGGCTCCCTACCATTGGACTCTAGACTCATATAGCATTTGTAGTCCGAATGTAATATTTTCTCCTTCATGTGACGTCCAGGTGACCAAAGAAAAATATGTTGAGATTTTCATACATATTTTATACTGTTTTTAATGATATTGCACTTTAAAGAAAGGTATTTTTGATGTTTTGTTGCAGGAATGATGAATTAGGGTCAATGGAGCAAAAAGATGCAAAAATGAACAAATTTGGAGCGAAAAGGACCAAAATGTGGAGATTTGAACTAAGGGCGTCGACGACGCCAACGACGCCGCCGACGATGAGTTTTTCCCAAGGCTACAAGACAAAATTCTCCAGAAGTCCGCCGACAACGCCCCCGAGGACCGCCGGCGGCGAGCTCGGCGGTTATGCCCAATCAGGCTTTGGATAAGGCCAAATTTTGAAGGGATGCTTAGGTAACTCTTGAGAAAGCTCATCCACAACTTTAAAAGAACTAATTGGC
>NW_018165171.1:275204-275733 GCF_001263595.1 Phalaenopsis equestris
AGAAGAGAGTCTAGAGTTCCTTGAGGTTAGAGGGAGGGAGGAGAAGATAATGAGAGAGAAAGAAAGTGTGAGGAATTCTTCGAGAGATTGTAAGAGTGGAGGGAAAGTGAGAGATTTCTTCCTCCTTGCTACTTCGAAGAGGAATTCTGTGTGCTGTAAAGAAAGGAAGAGTTTCAGAGAAACTTCGAGGAGTGTTCTTGGGGAAAATTTGAGATAAGTTATTTACTTGTTGTAGTTTGTAAGACTTTGATTTTATATATGATTTCCAAGTTTAGTTGTGTTTTTCCCATGAGATCTGAGTAGTTTTCTCTACCTTTCTCCTTGCCTCGAGATTTGTGAAATGGTGATTTAAATTGGTGAAGCCAAGAAAATGTTTAAGAAATGGTGATGATCTTTTTACTTTGATCTTAATTTACTTTCAATCTGGTCAATTGATTTGTTAAAATATGTTGAGTTTTACAACTAAAGTGAAGATTATATCCAAGATTCAGGGAGGTCAAAGCCCTTGGAAATTGGGTGCAAATAAATA
>NW_018165171.1:276182-276848 GCF_001263595.1 Phalaenopsis equestris
AAATCTTAGTTCGCAGTTCTAAACCACTCCCTGTGGGATCAATATCTAGGACTCCATTAGAGCCCTATATTACTTGAGTGATACGTATACTTGCATTGATAAGTGTGACTTTACAATTATTGAATATTTATTACGTCAATATTTATCTTATATTTTTAAGCATATATAAAGTCGTCGGTCAAGTTTTTTGGCGTCGTTGCCGGGGAGTGAGTGAGTAAGCAAAAATCACAATAGGATTATTAGAAAATTTTTACTTGAATTGCAACTTATTTTCATATTTAGTTAATTATATTATTGTGTTTTGATTTCAAATTGTATGCGTAAATTTGGACCTGAAAATCTTATACTCTACGATTCGAAATTAGAACGCACTGTTAGAAAATTAGAAGATTGAGAAGAGAACCTAGAAATTCTGATACAATGAAAAATAAAATGAACAATCAAGAAATAGAAAATTAGCACCAACCTAGACCCCTAAGAGATTATGCAAATCCTACAGCAGATGAAATTCACTTATCTATTCAAAATCCTGATTTAGCTGCTAATTCATTTGAGCTTAAACCTGCTATTATACAAATGGTACAAAACAATCAATTTGGAGGTACACCAAATGAAGATCCGAACTTACACCTCGCTAGTTTTTTAGAACTGTGTGCTACTTTTAAA
>NW_018165171.1:276923-277160 GCF_001263595.1 Phalaenopsis equestris
CTAGCACGAGGATCTATTAGAACTTGGGGAGAACTGTCACAGAAATTTCTATCCAAATATTTCCCTCCATCCAAAACTGCTAAACTTAGAAATGACATAACATTGTTCTGCCAAATTGATGGAGAGTCAATATATGCAGCTGGGAGAGATTTAAAGATCTTCTTAGGAAATGCCCTAATCATTCGTTACCAGATTGGTTAATAATTCAAACTTTTTATAATGGATTAGTGGGATCTC
>NW_018165171.1:277380-277951 GCF_001263595.1 Phalaenopsis equestris
TGGAATGAATTATTCTCCAAAACCTACTATGATGGAAGAGAATTCATCTGGGCAATTTGTGGATGTTCAACCTTCATATGAAACCTTAAATGCTATTAATAGACCCAACAACCCATATTCGAACTATTATAACCCAGGTTTGAAGAATCATCCAAATTTTAATTGGAATAACAATTCTTCTACAAATCAACAATGGGCAAACAACCCAGTGAACCCATTAGGAAATTCATCCAACCAAGGAAATGTTAACTATAGACTTTCTTATCCCCCAGGATTTAACAGTTAACACTCAAATTAAGGAAAAGAAGTTGTCTATGGAAGAGCTGATATTGAACATGGGTCAACAATTGCAGAATCAAGGAAATCAAGGAAATCAATTACAGATTCAAGGAAATCAATTACAACATCAAAGAAACTGCTATTAAGGATATTTAGAACCAATTAGGGCATATCGCTACTGCGCTTAGTAACCGAACATTATGAACTTTTCCAAATACTATGGAACCAAATCCTAAAGAACAAGGAAAAGAGCAAATCAAGGCAATTCAATTACGAAGTGGAAAAGAATTGG
>NW_018165171.1:278365-279540 GCF_001263595.1 Phalaenopsis equestris
GGAAGAGCTTTATGTGATTTGGGAGCCAGCATTAATCTTATGCCTCTATCAATTTTCAAAAGATTAGGATTAGGAGAAGTCTCACCTACTTCTGTAACCCTACAGTTAGTGGATCGTTTAGTTACATATCCTAAGGGAGTTATAGAAGATGTGTTAGTAAAAGTTGATAAATTTATCTTTCCTGTGGATTTCATTATTTTAGATATGGAAGAAGATAAAGAAATACCCATTATTTTAGGGAGATCATTTTTAACTACTGGAAAAGCTATGATAGATGTTCAAAAAGGAGAATTAACTATGAGAGTTAATGATCAAGAAGTGACTTTTAACATTGCGAAATATATGAAATATTGTGCCGTTGAAAGAGATAATGAATGTGTTCGCATGGAAATTAATGAACATCTATTGAAGGAACATTTTAAAGAACATTTTGAAGAGAAAGAACAATTTGAAGAGAGTGATGAAGTTATTCTGGATGATTTAGAAAATAAAGAATTAGATTATGTTCAGGAAAGATTTGAGAAGTTGGACATTACGGAAAATGTCGATAAGAATCTATTTCCATCAATTATAAAACCACCTGAACTTGAGATGAAAATATTGCCTAGCCACTTGAAGTATGTGTTTTTAGGAGACTCAACTACATTACCTGTTATTATATCTTCAGAATTAAATGATTTGCAAGAGCAAAGACTGTTAGATACATTGAAAAGATATAAGAAAGCTTTTGGTTGGACCTTAGCTGATATTAAGGGAATCAATCCTTCAATCTGTATGCACAGAATTATATTAGATGAACAATATAAACCAAGAGTTGATCCACAAAGGAGATTAAATTTGATGATGAAAGAAGTAGTTAAGAAGGAAATTTTGAAATGGTTAGACACTGGAATTATATATCCTATTTCAGATAGTACGTGGGTAAGTCCAATTCATTCTGTTCCTAAGAAAGGAGGAGTGACTGTTTAAAAAAATAAAAATAATGAATTAATACCTATCAGACAAGTTACTGGGTGGTGTATTTGCATTAATTATAGAAAATTAAAAACTGTTACCAGGAAAAATCACTTCCCTTTACCCTTTTTAGATCAGATAGTAGATAGACTTGTTGGGCACAAATATTTTTATTTTTTTAGATATATACCGGTTACCATCAAATTCCTATTGCTCCTGAG
>NW_018165171.1:286052-287131 GCF_001263595.1 Phalaenopsis equestris
AGGGAAAGAAAAGTGAAGTTCAAAATCATTAAAGAATATCTAGATATACTAATCCTCACTTGAAAAAAGAAAAAGAAAGAATTGAAAACAATCCCTGGAAAGAAAAGAAAAATATATAGGATTGAAAACAATTCAAGCGAAAAAGAAAAAAGAAAGAAAAACAACATGGAAGTGATGAGAAGCTTGAGGATATGACTAATAAAAAATTGGCTTCACTGGACATACCTAAAGGGAAAGCTTAAATACATTCCTGAACTTATATTTATGGAATAGGTCTTTTACTAGTAGAGATCTCATGAAGTTCGTATCTTTTGGATATTCTAAGTGACTTAATATTGCAACATATAGTCATTCTTGAAATGAATAGAAAATTAGAACTCTTAAACTTGATGACTAGATAATCTTGTGACTACAGAGTTAATTCAATTACTTGAATTTTTTCTGAAAATCTCACTATGATATTTATTTAAATCAAACTTATAGTAAGAAAACAACTGATAATGACACTAAAAATTTTTACGTGAAAAACCTGAAAAAATGAAAAAACCATGGGGTCTAACCAAAGGAAAATATGTTGAGATTTTCATACCTATTTTATACTATTTTTAATGATATTGCACTTTAAAGAAAGGTATTTTTGATGTTTTGTTGCATGAATGATGAATTAGGGTCAATGGAGCAAAAAAATGCAAAAAGGAACGAATTTGGAGCAAAAAGGACCAAAATGTGGAGATTTGAACTAAGGGCACCGACGATGCCATCAACGCCGCCGACGGCGAGTTTTTCCCGATGCTACAAGACAAAACTCTCTAAAGGCCGCCGACGGAGAGATGAAGTCCGCCGATAGTGCCCTCGAGGCCGCCGACGGCTAGCTCGGCGGTTATGCCTAATCAGGCTTTGGATAAGGCCAAATTTTGAAGCGATGCTTAGAAACTCTTGGGAAAGCTCATCCACAACTTTAAAAGACTATTTTGGCCAAAAATTGATGGAGAAGAAAGGGAGGTTGGAAGAGAGTCTATAGTTCCTGGAGGTTATAAAGGTTCCATTAGTGTTTGTTAGAGGGTAAAAAGGGTGAGGGA
>NW_018165171.1:287365-295667 GCF_001263595.1 Phalaenopsis equestris
CTCATTGTCTCGAGATTTGTGAAATGGTGATTTGAATTGTTGAAGCCATGAAAATGTTTAAGAAATTGTGAAGATCTTTTCACTTTGATCTTAATTTACTTTTAATCTAGCCAATTGATTTGTTAAAATATGTTGAGCTTTACAACTAAAGTGAAGATTACATCCAAGATTCAGGGAGGTCAAAGCCCTTGGAAGTTGGGTGCAAATAAATAGGGAAATAATATTCTCAGGCGTAGAATTGGAGATTTTAGAGTGACAGACTAAAATCTCCAATTCGGTCCTATTATTTGGGTGCTGAAGTGTAGATGTTAGCCCTCAGGTGAGGGGAACGTGGGAGTTCCGAAGTGAGACCCAGTATCCTCCCAGCATAGCGCAAATTCAGTAAACAAGTGTAGGATTAGTAAATGTTCTTTATGCCTGAACCAAAGGATAAAGAATAGGTATGTTTCTATTTGGCACAATATAATTTGAACCAATTCACTTTATCCATTCACTATAATTTCTTGACAAGGAGAAGGATATTTTCTTATATATTGAATATCACATTTAAACCCTCATTAGTATCATTAGTTATTAATTAGTTATTAAAATTATATATTTATTTCAATTGCCTATTAGTGACAGATAAGCAAATTGAACTTCGTTGTTGCGATTAAAGTATTGCTTTTCTAAAATCTTAGTTTGCAGTTCTAAACCACTCCCTGTGGGAACGATATCTAGGATTCCATTAGAGCCCTATATTACTTGAGCGATATGTATACTTGCATTGATAAGTGTGACTTTACAATTATTGAATATTTATTACGTCCATATTTATCTTATATTTGTAAGCATATATAAAGTCGCCGGTCACCAGGAACCCTCAAACCTCCTCTTTTTGAGATATTTACAAAGGAAGAGGACATTGAAGATGATGGTCACAATGACATGAATGGTGAATACTCACTTTCCCTATAATAGGGTTGTCTTCATCTTTTTTTCTCTGCTTCCTTTGCTTTATTTGTAAGAAAGTTTATCATACAAGAACATATGTCAACCTACCCTTAATGCTTCTAATGGAAAAAATTTGAAATTTTAGCTTTAAATTTTTTGCCTTAAATTTGCAAATTTCTATCCTAGCACCACAATGCTGATGGTTGGCATAATTACCTTAGTGTCATTATATGAGTACCAAGACCTTGCATCATAAATCTACAACAAGAGCTTACTTGAAAGTGATGATTTTAAGGGAAGTATCTCAAGAATCACCCGTGAGATTGTCATAGTTGCAGTCCTGGTCATCCCAGATAATTATTCCATAAATTTTTCCAGTGAAAGCTATTCACTCGTCATTTGATGATACGTTGTGGAGGCTTGTACTCATTTCTTTTTTCATAGTTAACTCTTTATAGGATGGGTTTGAGTTGGCAAAACTCAAATTGCTGACTACTTTACAGTAGGGTTGCTGGAACTCAGAGGCTTACAAGTAACATTTTCCTATAGGGTCCAAAATTCAAAGCACAACGGATGTTCTTCCTGAGGGGCTCTAAGATTTATAATCTGATGAATATTTGATCCCGACGTTCTATATAGATGAAAAATGTGATGTATGTGATTATATGTTTAAATTCCTTAATAGTTATTCTTAATTTGCAACAAAGTCAAAAACTTGGTCCAAAGCAAAAACTAAATAAGTTTTTCACTATGACAGAAATAAGAATACAATTATAATATTTAAATATGGGATACTACACAAGTATACGTATCATTATCAAGTAATATAAGGTATTTTTATTAAGCCCCGAATATCAAACTCACAGGAAGATTAACAATATGCACTTTAGGGAACTATAAAGTTTAGATGACCAAAATCTAATTTGCAAAATATTCTTACTTAAACTTAAGAGGTTATAATAGGAATGAAAATTCATTTATTTTTATAATTTTTAATTTATGCAAATAAAATAAGCAACTAATTAACTTAACTAAATATTTTCAAGATGAAGACTATATAAATAAAATATCTTTTTCCTTATAATAAATCAGTAATAAGTATAAAAATTATGTAGTAGAAGTATGTTAAATGTGTTGTGTCAAATAGGAGCAATTATATTCTTTACCCTTACTGGAGATGCTATAAAGAACATTGGCTAATATATAGTTTGAATAGTCTTGAAGGTCGGTTAGGTAGGAAAGATACTAGCTCTCACTCTAGAGTCCCTCTTCTCCCTCAACCTGGGGGGCTAACATCTTGTATGAAAACCTAAAACTATAAATCAAATTGGGGGCTTTAGCCTGTCTCTCTAAATTCTTCTAATTCTACACCCTTGAAAAGTTTATTTATTTATTTATTTGCACTCAACCACATGAACTACATTATCATTCATGAAATAAATATGTGATTCTAATTGTTTGTTGACTGAGATAATACCATCTCGGATCTTACATATTCTCACAATAGGTATTAACATATTAATTGGCCAAATCAAGAAGTAAATGAAGTGCAAGGTTTCAAATCATCACAACTTCTTCCAACATTGAAGTCTAATACTTCATACAACATCCTTTAAACACTTAATCACTTATCATTTTAAGCAAAAAGATAAATGAAACTATCAGAATCCATAGAGAAAACACAACCACACATGAGTTTAAAAGTAGAAATCATGCACACAAATAAAAACTTTAGATTAAAATCGAGTACAGTCACAAAGATAAACACTTATCTCAAATCCTCTCCACCAAATGTCCTTAAGTTGCTTTGAATTCTCTTTCTTCACTCATAATACAAACTAACACTCAATATAAAAAGAAAGTGGATGGCGGATGCGGTGGTTACTTGGATGGATGATGACTATAAAATCTAATGGGTGGTTGGCCTCTTCTCTTGATGATCCAAGTCTTCTTTAATAAAAATCTAAAAAGCAACTAGCAACTTGGTGTCAGCAACTTGGTGTCCCTTCAAAATGTGTCTTCATTCAATGAATCTTCTAGAAGTTGTCTCCTCAAAAGCCAATTGAATGATTTTTGTGTCCATGTGATATTTCCCACGTTTTTACCAAGGGTTGCTTCAAATACCTCTTCAAAAATTATTCTCAATTCAATGAATCATCAAATAACTACTTCTGGCGCTTAAGCGCGGGATACCTGGCGCTTAGGCGCCCCAGTTCATTTTTGCACATTTCTTCATTTTTTCTCCAAATTTGACCCTTTTTCACTCCTTTTAAAATTTTTCATCCATTTGATTGTACTTGAAAGAAAAACACACAAATACCTTTCATTAAAGCACAATATCTCAAAAATAAGTATAAAAATATGTATAGAAATACTATATTTTAGGTGTATCAATATTCTTATTCGGTGGTGTTGTTTATGCTAAGAGCTCAAGGGATACATTTACCTGGCAAGACAGATGTCCTTGGTCGAACACTAACTTGGACAAGCAACTAGAATACTCATGCTTATTTCAGACTGAGATTTTAGTGGAATTTTACTTTTTAAGATCACTTCTTCTTCTTCAATAGATTTTTATTTTTTGACACCCACCAAGTTGTGGAGTAATGTATCGATTCCAAGATCATTAGCTTAGTTGATCAACTAACATAGGCTAAGTGTCTGACATAGTTTGATTTTTTGCAACATGGCCTTTTCAAGTTTGTTATTTGGACTGATGTTTGGTTCTTTTCCCCTCTGGTTGTTCAGTAGCATTTTACTTTTTCAAGATCCCTTCTCATTTTTAGTAGGTGTTTGATTTTTCACGCCCGCCTAGCAATGTTGAAATGTATATTTTCTAAAATATTTTTACATTTATCGATCAACTGACATGTGTTAGGTGCCCGTCATATTTTGATCTTTTTGCAACATTACCTTTTTAAGTATGTAGTCTTGTTAGATATTTGGTTCTCTACCCATCTAGTTGTTCAATATCATTTTACCTCTTAAGATTGCTACTCCTCCTTCACTAGGTGTTTAGTTTTTGACAACCACCTGAATGTATTGTAATGTATCATTCCTAAATGTTCATTATATTAGTTGATCAATTGATGTAAGATAGGTGCCTAACATAATTTAATCTTTTGTTACACAATTTTTTCAAGTTTGTTTCATTGACCAATGTTTAGTTTTCTACCCATCTAGTTGTTCAATAGCATTTACATTTTCAATATTTATACTCCTTAACAAATGTTTGGCAACATATCTTTTCTAAAGATTGTTACATTAGTTGATCAGCTGAGGTGAGCAAGGTGCACTTCATAGTTTGATCTTTCGCAACAAGACTTCTTAAAGTTTGTTGCTTTGATTGTTGTTTAGTTCTTTTCCTATTAGGTAATTCAATGACATTTTACTTTTTCATGATCTCTACTCTTCTTTCAGCAGGTTTTTCATTTTTGACACTCACTTGGATGTGTTATAATGTATATTTTCTAATATATCATTTCATTAATCGATCGAGCGACTTGAGATAGGTGACCATCATAACTCAATCATATGTGGCATGAATTTTCTAAGTTTTCATTAACTGATGCTTGGTTTGGTACCCAAATGGTCACCCTGTGAGACCATTTTCTGGAATGACACATCTTTTTATCTAACCAATTAATGTCTCATGTTTATTTTGGTTTGGACTCCCATAATATGATTTTTCTAGGGATGTCATCCTTTATCATTCTCAATTGATGATAATATTACCTTATCCTAACTTGGAATTGGATTTTTAGAGCTTTTGTAAGCTCTAGGATTGCCCTCAAAACTCTCTACACTTGGTGATGGTCTTCTAATTGTTGTCCACACTTGCCAACAAGCATAGCGTGTTTTTATTAATGTAACATGCTTATTAGGGGTCCTTTGGTGACACTACTTTGTGCTCATTCAAATGCCAATGTGCTTATTCCTACCCCTTGGGATTTAAATTTTCATCTAGTGGGTCACGACACCCTAGATTCCTTAAATAAGGTGCAACTTCGCAGTGTCATGACCTGTGGGTAAATAGTTGCATCTTTATTTGAATGTGAGGTGGCAGTATGACATCGTGACCCTAAGACTAGGTGCTAAAGTGCCACATGAAGACTTTAAATTCAATTGTTGGAACTTTAAATTCAATTGATGTTGACCAAGTCAAAGGAATAGTGTCACCATTCTATGCTTATCGTCATGAAGCTCAATTAATAAAATGTATAATGACTACACGTAACGGATATAAATTGGTGGCATTGTGGGTCTCACAAGGGCCTAAAATTGAGATTCCATCACCCAACATTGGAGCACAATGACGTCTTATATTTTTCATGTTTGGAGCTTTCAACGATCAAATTTTTGTGGTTTTTTTTCCTTCCCTTCATTATTTACTAGTCCCAGCTTGCAAGATGCTCCTTCAAAGACATCAAAGAACTAGTGACTGACACCTGGTGATGAGGAATATGAAAAGGCATAATTCATTAGCATGGAAGTGGCAAAAGTTATGTCGATTCCCTCCTCCATCAAAATATCATCCTTGAATGAGGTTTCGCTAAGCCTGATGGTGGTGTGGTGTGGTGGGTGTTATATTGAAGCAAGGATATGAGAAATTTTTGCAAGATCTAAGATTTGCAGTCATCTTGCTTTTTAACCTAGCAAATTCAACGCATAGGTGGATTATGCAAATGCATGGTCAAAGTAGTATCAAATTATTTTGTGTCTGGAATGTCGATCCCACAGAGAAATGGGGTGAACTATTTTAGGAAAAGATTCCAGCCTACTTAATTCATCCTCGGTTTGGAATTTAAATAAACTTAAGTTGTGTTAATAGTCCCTACTACAATGCAAATAAGTTTAAAGTTTACTTCTATAGAAATTCTAGTTATCCTTTTTAAACTGGTGATAACCAAGTGATAAAGCTACCTTCCCTTGCAGTGATAGTAGTGGAGTGTAGAAAATGAGAAAATGCAAATTGAAATGTGGTTAGTGACAAATAGGAGTAATTTTCTTCTTTAACTTCTCTTGACTACATAAAGAAGTTTGGTTAAAATGACTTTGATTACATAATCCCCACTTTGAACCCATCAATGATCATTTCACTATCTAATTGCATGTCGTTATAGTATACTTTTACTTCAAGCCATATATTTCAACGTGATCTTCCTAATTGTTCATGTCATAACTCTCCCAAGTAATTTTAACAAATCATCTGACCATAATGATAGGTAAATGAAAAGCTGAAGAAAAATCATCACATTAAAAGATTAAAGATAATTTAAAATCATTTTCACATTCCTAAACATCCTACTACATCACCACAAAGAAAGGTAGAGGATATTACTTAGAAAATATAGAGAAAATACCACAAGACTTCATTGAAACCAAGAGAATCCACATATCAAAGTATTTATAGAAAAATACAAGACTTAAACACAATAATACTTATCTCTCTCCCTCAATACCGCCTTGAGAATGCTCCAAAAATGCCCTTGTTTCTTTATTATAGACTCCTCTCACTTCAACACTCAAATCCTCACCAATTCTCTACTCTAGACTTGCTCTCTCTAGCCTAGTGCAAGCCTTCCACTCTAACGATATCTCTTTCTTAATCAGTGGAACTTCCCTAAGTCTTTTTCTCCAAAGATCTCTCAAAAACTCCTTGTCAACTCTCTTTTTAAAAGTCTTTAAGACTTTCTTTTTAAATAGCCTTTAATATCCTATGTTCAAATTTTCTCTGGTATGCCCAAATGATGCTTCAAACAGGTGGGTCGAACTGTTGTAACTGCACCAGGTTGATTATGATGCCCAAACACCCAACTATTCTCGCACCGAGGCCTTGACCTTCACATATGAGGCCTTGGCGCCCAGTGGCTGGCACATAGGTGTTGTCCTCTCGAGTTGTATGTATTGGAATTGACACCTAGGCACCCCATGAGTCTAGCAACAAGGCCCCAACCCACTATATTTCCTTTTGCAACATTTCACCTCATTTTTGCACCATGTCACTTCCAATTTGCTCCACTCCTAATACTTGTTATGCTTGCAAGAAAAACATTAAAACACCTTTCTTTAAAGTTCAATTTCATCCAAAAAGATGTGAAAAAAACTAAAGGAATTTATGCAATCTTTTCACACATCGAAATTCCCTAAACTTAAAAGTTACTTGTCTTTAAGTAACGCTACAATATTAATATCAAATTAATTTAATTTGAGGGAATGGTTTTCATTAAAAATATCAACAACTTTACCTCATAAAATTCATAGTGTATCTTTAGGTTAACTCTAGTAAATAAGTGTAGTGCTAGAATATAAGAAACCTTGCATTCAACTAGGAAAATATGAATTCTTATTTATTTAAAAAAGCAATTAATACTTGTTAGTTATGGTACCTTATATGATAAAAAAGTAGAATTAAGCTCTCTACTTAAAAGGATTTACAAGTATACGAAAAATACAAGCAAGCTTAGGAATACAATAAAGCTTCGACTCTAAAAAGGGTATAGTGAAACCAATTTTTGATAAGGCTTCTCATCAAGCTTCTCCTCCTTCAGTATTTTCTTCCTTTCTTATCTTTGCACTTTAGCTTTTTCTTTCCTTTTTTTTCATTTTTCTTAATTTAGGATGTATATTTTAATCCTTAGCATAACTTTAGGAGGATTATTATAACTGGATGCTCATTTCCTAATTTTGAATTCCACTATCACCTCCTTAAAATGGAACCTACCACATCCCTTCACTTTTTAGGCTTGTGAAAAACTAATAAGTATTTGCTAAAAATAAAGATTTTGTAGAGACTCAATTCTTAAAAAATATATATCTAAGAATACCTTCTTAAAAAATATATATCTAAGAATAACTAATTTTTAAAATATAATTCTTTTCAAAAATAAATAATCAATTCATTTTTTCTACTTATTGAATTACAAATTATCTTATCTCTAGTTTAGTTTCATTTACATAGAATGTAAAATAAAGAAACTATTTTTTTCCTTTCTCAAAAATTGCAGTAAATATAATTTAACTCCACATTCCTCAAATTTAAAAAATATAATAGTTCAAATATATGTTATTGAAGACAAATAAATTTAAGCTTTTAAAATGTGTTTTCTTCCCCCAAACTTAATTTTACCATATAACACAATTTAAAACATGAATTTAAGAAGGGAAAACTTTCACTAACATACTTCTTACAGCATGTGTCTATCAAAGAATTAAGAGTTTTAAGCTTAGTACACTTATAAGCGGTAACAAATATATCAAAGCTAACAGGGTTGAACTAAATTTACTTCAAAGAAATTTTAAAGATCTCCACAGATATATAAGAGAGCTCACAAATATATATATATATATATATATATATATATATATG
>NW_018165171.1:295677-308468 GCF_001263595.1 Phalaenopsis equestris
ATATATATTGAATAAGTGTGTGCAATAGTAGTAGCAGCAAAAAACAAAAAATATAGTCTTGAAAACTCTATTTTTCTATATAAAATTGATCCTCATCCTCCTCATCTTCATTTGAATCTTCCTCCTCCTCAGATTCCTGCTCCTCTAAATCCTCCTCCATCAATTGACAATGCTCATAAAGTTGGTACAGAGGACAATTTGGGAACTCCATTGAGTTGCCCTCGCCAATCCACTGGTTCCTCTGATACATTTCTAACTAAGTCGTATAGAGACTGGCATGGAAATCAAATTGGCATTATATTGTCGATCTAAATACAAGCAATGTTCAGTCAATCTATACACCTCACCATTCAAAAAAAAAGTAATATCCTCTACTTTATGTATTTGTTGTTCAAATGTTTTTTCAGAGAAGTAGGAGAAGGGTTGTAAGGAGTGGAAGCGGGCTGGTGAAAACCTTATTGTTTACCTCTTCTAAAAAATGTATTTCTCCTATATTATCCTATTTTCTTACTAAAGATTGGCTTTAAGGAATGAAGTATCTCCTCCTTACTATTAGAAGGTACTCCAGCACACTGGCACAAAGGAATTTTAGTAGAGGAATGCCCCAAACCAACTGTAGTTCCCTCATGAGAGGTATTTATGATAGAATAGTAAATTATGGAACCAATATCAATGGGTTTCAATTATTGTATATAGAGATTTCATAAAGCATGATTTGTAGTTACTCTACTCAAATTCGTAGAAGGAAGCAATTTGGAAGAAATAAAATAATGCCAAGGACGAGATATTCCACCTATTTGCTTAGCAGGAAAGTTAGTTTTAATTCCATTTTTAACATTCAATACTACTTTGCGACTGGCTAATTTATAGATAACCATATCCAAGAATGCATCAGTGGGGGTACAACTTGAATAGTAACAATTAGGGACATCTTTCAAAGAATATAAGGCATTAATACATGAACGTGAAATGCCCACAGATTTCTCTCTTACAAATACAGACCCATCAATAGCTTCCAGTAGATTAGCAAAAAATTCTTTAGCTATAGAAACCACAACAACAGGGATATTATAACAAAACTTCTCCTAATGCTTTTTAAAAATTATATTTTAAATCAGGCCCCCGGGATTAATGAAACCTCTGACAATTATTTTCTTTGTTACCAAATAATCATTGTAACACTCCTAAGCTTGGAGCTTATAATTTCTTTTTGTCAAACGAAGAACTGCCTTTTCCGCCTTTGGTTTTTGGAGACATGAAAGAGTAAAGATGATGGAAATACATAGGAATAGGGTAGAAAGTGATGGTGAATGCACACAATATGAAAGTTATAAATTAAGTACTCCCCATCTCCAAATCACCTAAAATCCCTAAAGTTCCTGGATGAAGAAGGAAAACCAAGCTTAGGAAGTGAAATTTACCTCATATAAATGATTCTGCTCTCCAAAGCTTAAAAAATCCAGCACAAATGAAAGATTCGGGAAGCTTTAGGTATAGCCTCTCTATCGACGAAGGAGAGTTGGGGTGGAGTCCAGAAAATGACCTAAACAAGGTTGGTTTAGGATATTTATTGCCTAGATGGGAGTGGCACCTAGGCGCCGCAAGAGTGGCGTCAAGGCCTTGCTTCTTCTGTCTGGGACCTTGGCGCTTGAATACTATGGTGCCTAGGCACCAGTATGACTTGTAGACTTTAGACGCCAGAGCCACTAGCTCGTATGTGCAAGCCCCTGATTTGGTCCCCGTCATATAATTTAGAATATTTGCTCCTCCCAAAGTTTTAAATCACACAAAACAAGTTCAAACATAAAATCTTATATGGGTGATAAATGAGGGTTACTAATCCCCCTTCTCATCACATCTTCATTTTTATAGCCTAATTTTCAACGAAATCTCCTTCCAATGGCTTGCAGGTGTTTTGCATATATTTTTTAAGGAGAACCTTCTGGATTAGGTAACACCTATACTATTAAGATCGGCTTATGTGTTGCCAGTCTTAAGTGTCACCCTGCCAGATAAAGTATGCATCTCTGTCAGTTCAATAAAAAGAAACATGCTCTAGCCCCTTCTCATGCTTGATCAGTTGAACCACTAAAAAAAAGAACTAAGTCAGAAATAGGGGAAGTAAAGAAGTGAAATGGACTCATCCTTTGCCTAAACTCAACATGACATAAGGAAATCATATGTTCAATTGAGAACTAGGGTATAGATGATAGCGTTATTCCTATTACCTCTGACAGTCATACTAAATTCCAGTCAATACGAGAAGACTAAGGATTCACCATCTCACGTCATACAATTGCAATCAAAACAAACACAAATTTTAACATTCAAATTTAAGCAAACCACGTCACAATAATAAAAAGCATAATTAAACTGCACATCATGGGTTGTCTTCCAAGAAGCGCTTAGCTTAATGTCCTCAGCTCGACGATTCCAGATATTACATGAGATGACCCAACATTAAAATCTCATTTACCAGCAATCTTTTCCCTCCTAAATAGGGTAAGTTTTTGTTCATTTACTTCAAATTCTCTACCACTTTTAGGATCTTTAATATCAATAGCTCTAAAAGGATAAACTTTTACTACAATAAATGGTCCTGACCACCTGGATTTAAGTTTTTTATGGAAATTAATTTTAATCAAGAATTAAATAACAAAACTTCCTATCCAGGCTCAAAATCCTTCCTATGAATCTTTCGATTATGTCATTCTTAATTTTTTCTTTATAAATTCTGGCATTTTCATAAGATTCTTGCCTAATTTCTTCTAGTTCGTTTAACTGTTGTAGTCTCTTCTCACCAGCTTCTTTCATATTATAATTGAACTCTTAAACAACCCAATAAAAAATATGTTCCAATTCTACTGGTAATTGGCAAGCTTTGTCAAATATGGGTCAATATGGAGACATTCCAATGGATGTTCTATATGCAGTTTTGTAGACCTATATTGACAAGCTTTGCCAAATACGATTAAAAACTTCAACTAAACCACTAATTTGGGGATGATATGTTATGGAAATCTGATGTTTAATTCCATATTTAGTAACTAATTCCTTAATACTTCTATTTATAAAGTGACTCCATCTATCACTAATGATCACTTTAGGCATCCCAAATCTACTAAAGATATTTTTATTTAAAAATTTAGCAACTCTTTGAGCATCACAATTTGGTAGAGCCGCTGCCTCAATTCATTTTTAGACAAAGTCCACAGCTATCATTATATATATAAAGGGTCTCATGAAATCTAAACCCCAGACATCAAAGATTTCAATTTCTAAAGTAAAAATCAGGGGCACTTCATTGTGCTCAAAAAAGTCACCAACTCTCTAGCATCAATCACAAGACTTGATATATATGTCACATCCTTAAATGGAGTAGGCTAGTAAAATCCAAATTGTAAAATCTTAGAAGTAGTTTTATAAACTCCAAAAGTCCCCCAATTTCAAAATTGTGACATTTCTAAATAATTTCAATGATTTATTTTATAGGTATACACCCCCTCAATACTTGATCCTTGCATTTTCTATACAAATACGGTTCATCTAGAAAATACTATCTGACATCGTGGATAAAATTTTTCTGCTATCGGTATGTCATACCATAGGGTGTAATATTACTAACTATATAATTAACTATGTCAGTATACCATGAAATATGTCATTCAATAATAGCTAATATTTACTCATTAAAAATTTCTCATTAATCTCTTCTTCATAAGCACAAGAATTTTCATGATTAAGTCTTGATAAATGATTTGTTATTTTATTTTCAAAAAAATTTTCCGATCTACTAATTCAATATCAAATTCTTGCATTAAAAGGGTTGATCTGATTAATTAGGGCTTGACATTCTTTTTTGACATTAGATATCGAATAACAAAGTGGTTAGTGTAAACAGTGCATTTAGTTCCAATCAGATAAGATATAAAGTTATCAAAAGCATATATTATCACCAAAAGCTCCTTCTCAGTAGTAGTGTAATTAATTTGAGATTTATTAAGAGTCTTATTGACATAGTATACAACCTTAAATAACTTATCATGTCATTGTCCTAAAATTGCTCCAATGGCATAGTCACTTGCTTCGCACATTGGTTGAAATGGGACAATAATAAGAGCAGAGACTAACTTCTCTTTCAGAGTGTTGAAGGCTTTTAAGCATTCCTAGTCAAAGTTGAATAGGACATCCTTTTCCAAGAGACGACATAGAGGTTTGGCAATTTTAGAAAAATCTTTTATATATCGTCAATAAAATCCAGCATGTCCAAGAAAACTTCGAGCTCCCCTTACATTAGTGGATGGTAGCATTTTTTCAATAACTTGTACTTTCACTGGGTCTACTTGCATGCCTTTCTCAAATATTTATGCTCTAAAATAATTCCTGCCGAGACCATAAATTAATATTTCTCCCAATTGAGAACAAGGTTAGTCTCTTCACAGCATTTTAACACCTACGCAAGATGATCCAGACAAGAGTCAAATGTAAGGTCGAACACTGATAAAGCATTCATAAAAACTTCTATCGCTTTCTCAATTAGGTTGAAAAAATGTTGACATCATATGCCATTAAAATGTTGTCAGTGCCTTACATAACCCAAAAAAATATTTACGGTAAGCAAAAGTCCCGTAAGGACTTGTGATCGTTGTTTTCTTATGATTTACTAGAGCTATAGGTATTTGATGATACCCAAAATTTTCATCTAAAAAATAAAAATATGGATGACCGGATAGCCTATCCAACATCTAATCCATAAAAGATAAAAGAAAGTGATCATTCCTAGTAGCAGAATCGATAATCAATATATATGTGTCACCCAAGGACATGTCTAGTTGGAATTAATTCATTATGTTCATTAACAGACACTGTCACTCCTCCTTTCTTAGGAACACATTAGATATGGCTAACTCATGCACTATCTGATATAAGATAAATGATATTTGCATCTAGCCATTTTAAAATTTCTTTTTAACGACATCCTTCATTATTGAGTTTAATCTTCTTCGAAGTTATTACCTGGGTTTATGATAATCTTCCATCAAGATCCTATGCATAGATATAGAGGGACTAATCCCTTTAATATCAACTGAGGTCTATTGGAAAGCTTTCTTACAATTCCTCGGAGTTTCCATTATTTTTTCCTCTTGCAAATGAGTCAAATTTAAGGATATGATAACAGGTAATGTAGATGACTTTCCCAAGCACACATATTTTAGGTATTTGAGGAGCACCTTCATTTCAAGTTCAGTGGGTTCCTCAATAGAAGGAATAAAAGGTTTACTATTTTCTGTTGTATCAAAAATCTCAAACCTCTCCTGTACAACTTTTGAATTATCAGCAATCAATAAAGCAGATTCATCCTGATAGTCTGAAATATTCCCCTCATCCAAAACTTGCTCTTCTAATTTTATTTTATAATTTTTTCAGAAATTGCTACTACACAAATAATCAATTAAATTCATCCGAAAACACGCATCTTCATTTCCTTCAGAAGGATACTCATATATTTTAATAGATTGAAAGTTACCTCATGATCATTTACTCACATTGTTAATTCACCTTTATTCACATCTATCAGTGCTCGTCCAGTGGCTAAAAAAGTTCTATTCAGTATAATGAAAATTTCTTTATCTTTCTTTATCTCTAATACAATGAAATCAATAAGGAAGATATATGTATCCACTTTAACATGAACATCATCTATTAACCCCTTTTGGATAGGTGATCGATTGATCGACCAGTTGAAGGTTTACAGGAGTAGGAGATACTTCTCCTAATCCTAACCTTCTGAAGATAGATAATGGCATAAGGTTTATAGTTTCTCCAAGATCACATAAAGCTTTGCAATAAAATCTTTCTCCAATTTCACAAGGGATAGTAAAGCTCTCATGATCCTTAAGTTTTTTAGGAAGCTTCTTCTGAATGATAGCATTGTAATCCTCACTGAGTGCAACTGTCTCATAATCTCTAAACTTCCTTTTTTTTAGTATTTCTTTCATGAAATTTATGTAAATTGGCATTTTCTCCAGAGCCTCAACAAAAGGAATATCAATTGTTAGCTTCTTAAAATCTTCTAAAAATCTAAAAAATTGTTGATCTAGTTTTTGTTATTGCAGTCTTTGAGGAAAAGGAGGTGGAGGTTTTTCTAAGTTAGTCTGAGTTGGTAATTCCTTGGGAATATGTTCTTTAGGTTTTTCAAGCTTTGAATGCTCTTTCTCCAACTTAAGATTCTTCTGAACTACATTTTCTAACTTTTTTCCACTCCTTAACGTCACAGCTTTGACATGCTTACTACTCTTTCCTTAGGGTTAATCTTGATATTTCTAGGAAGAGTTCCTTGAGATCGATTGCTAAGCGAGTTGGCAATCTGCCCCAATTGGTTCTCAATATTTCTTATAGCAATACCCTGACTCTGCATTTGACTTTCCATTTGCAAAACAACTTTCTTCAATAGCAACCTATTCTCCTTAAATTGTGGATTCATGCCAAGGAACATCAAGACTACAAAACTTATGTGAGGGGGAAGTGGGTCCCCTTTGATAACAAGCCGATCAATGTCATATACTATTTATCAGATTATGAAGTTGGTCAACAAACCAAGTTTCTTGACAAACGGCTTGATTTTGATGAGATATTCTGATATTTAAGTAGGCTCGACACTTGGGCTTAGTGGAATGAGTAAGAAGGGAAGATCATCAACTTCCCTGTTAGAGACCTTATCACTACATTCGAAGTTTGACACTTTTTCATATCCATCTAGATGTTTCCAACACATGTGCCCTCAATTTTTCAATACAAAATATAATTCATGATTGATGTCAGTCCCGTAATCATGTCTTCTTTTTTATCTATGAATCATGGTAGCACAACAGTTGAGATCGACCATCCCTCATTGATTTACACTCTCTGAATGAAAGTGGGTGTGCTAAGAAAGAGGAAAAATGAGCAATTAGCCCTTAAGCATACCATTACAAAAAAATTGTTTGACCCAATAAGAGCACAAGGGAACACATTCCAACTTCCCCACAAGTGCTTCATCTTCTCATTTCAATTTCGTTGTCGAGCAAGTGCATGAGCTCCATGGTGAATTATCCTCCAAAAGGTGGAGGATGTATCACTTGGATTAGTCCACGTGCCTCCGACTCAAACACTTGGAACAACATCATCACGTAAGGTTCTCCTACCAGGCATAAATGTTTAGTCGGTATTTCGAGTTCGGCCATGTGGGCTACCCTGAACCTCCCCCCTTATCAGTTCTACTTGAGGGCCAAATCAAGCAGAATGACATGTTGCAGAGATGATGACGACAACAATGGAGACTATTCCAGAAGCATGTCAATGAAATTTTATAAGGTATTTGCTTTTTTATTATTTCATCTATTGTTTTTTTATTGGTCTTGATATTGGGAGCAATTGAGGGAGTTTTCCTTGCATTACATCATTATTTATATTTTGGACTCATTATGATTATGATTTCCTATTATTTGTTCATGTTCAATCTCTTATTCATTAAAATGTATAATTTCTATTACTTTTGCTTAATTGCCCATGTCTAATGCACATGTGATTTGGGCCTAACACTACAATGCTATTGCATAGAGCCATTACGCCATCCTCTAAAATCGTAGCGCAGAAGTCTTGGCATCGAGGTTTTATGCTCTCTATTTTAGAGAAGCTTGTGATTTTTATGATTAGTTCTGCAACATTGCAATCCAACACTGCAATGTCTTTTGATAACATTTTTGCATTAAAGCCTAGGCACCTCGGCATTGAGATCCCCTCCTAAGAACCTCTTGGGTTTCAAGGTTGGAGCAACAATGTTGTCCACCAGAGCCGCTACACCATTTTATAACAACATAACATTGTTTTCATAGCGCCGCAACATCGAAACATGGCATGGAGGTTATTGAGTTTTGGGTTGGTGCTACGGTGTTGATCGACAACACTATTGAGTCTTTTGATAGCATCTTCTTCCTTTTGATAGCACCACTGTGTAGTAGACTAGGCATTGTAACACCAAGATTTTTACCTTGACCACTACTTTCTTAGCATGAGCCATGCCACTCCCACTCTTAGGGTTGTGGTGCCACACATGTCATATAGATTCAACAACATAATTCTAAGGGTGGCTCATGATAGGCTAGGTAATGATTTGGTCAACTTATCAACAGTGTTAGGAAACTACATTAGTAAGGCCACAATGCAATGCCAGAAGACAAACATGTTGACTAACACATGTCAGATGCATTTTCTCTTATTGAAAGGGTTGAAGTGATGAGCATTGACGTAGCATCACTACGTTAACAGTGCCATGACACTAATCTTATTTAGCGCCATAATGTTGGACAAAATGATAGTACACTCTTCAATGCATGTCAGTGTGATGGGATGGGCCATAATTTGGTCGATCCATGTGGCTCTGAAACATCAGAAGCACAACATTATAGTGGACACATAGCGCATTTATGTGCCTAGATTTTTCCTAAAAAAGGGGCAGCTCTCCACTGCCCTTATTTTTAGATTTTTGGCTTATTGGGCACTAATCTGATTCTTGAGCATTTGGTGGAAGCTTTTTTTAGTATGTGAGGGTTGAGTGCTCTTCCTCCAGACCCTTTCTCAATCTCTAACATATTTCTTACTAGTGGAGACTCGATTCCTAGCTGAAGTAGGGTAGGGAATAATCAAAGCAGTAATAGAGAGAGATGAGCTAGAGACCACTACAACCTTTGCGAATGTAGGTATTCTTCAACTCATTCCCACTTTTTATCTCTTTAGAACCCCAAGATGGTTGTTAGAGTGCTAGGGCTACGATGTTGTTAGAAAAAACTCCTTACATTAGGTGCTTCCTGTTAACCCTCCTAGTGACCAAGTCAGAAAAGCATCATGTTTAGCCCTAGTGCCGCGATGTTGCTCAAGCAACGACATGACGCTCTACCATTTTTTAGCCTAGCAACACTCCACTTCTTCTGTAGCACTACAGCATTATGTTATTATTTCACACAAAGCCTTTGTATTTCTTTTGCGAAGCTATGATGTCGTGCTTTTGATTGACATATAATCACAACTTTGTTTTCAGTGCCATGCAGCCATTCCCTAAGTTTTATTTACCAAGAACCATGGTGTTATTCTTAACATGGTAGCCCAAAGATTGTGTGTTTGTTTTTCCAAGAGATGTGGCCTAGGCCATGAGCTCAAATGGATTGAGAGTTGTTGAGCTGTTTCCAACATTGTGGCCCTAGACTGTTAGCCTAACTGCCTGAGCATTGTGTCATTGCTCATTGAGAAACTAAATGGTACTCTATAGCCTATATTTGCAACACTGTTGATGGTGTTCATGTGCAAAGGCATATCTAAGAATATTATCTTTTATAAATTATTTTTAATGCACCATTCTTATTGTAGTGTAATGGATGCAAGTTTATGTTCACTCTAGTTGGGTTCAGTTGTGTAAAACGAGTTTAAGTAATAACCTCTCTAGGTCACAGGATTAGTAAGTTTTATCCCTGACTACTTATTTTGCTCTTATAGGACATGAAAATCCTCACTTCAAACTAGTTCGACAGAATTTTTAGAAAATTCTCCATGGTTAGCTAAATCACAAAAAATTCACTGTTTCCTATTTTAAAAATCACTTGATGTGGCATGTAAGACAATGATATGAGATTTATATTAATTTAGGAAAGTAACAAAAATTGCATTTTATTTAGTGTACCGACACTTTTCCATGATTTATGTGGAGACAATAGTGTCTAGCACCATGGCATTATTGCAGGGTCTCAATGTCTGACCTTTTGTCTCTAAATCAACTAGGAGCATTATAGTGCTTCCATTATAGCTCTGTGGTGCTACTCCATTGGTTTACATGTCAACATTTTGCATGTTGTGCATGTAGCATTACATAAGATCATTCAATAGTCCTCAACTTATGCCTCATTGCAGTCTTATCTCTCTGATTGTGTGCATTATGCATGTCAACATTGCATTTTCAATGTTTTACATAGTTTGGCACATTCTACACAACATTTTGCATGTTGTGCATGTAGCATTATGTAAGATCATTCAATAGTCCTCAACTTATGCCTCATTGCAGTCTTATCTCTCTGATTGTGTGCATTACGCATGTCAACATTGTATTTTCAATGTTTTACATAGTTTGGTATATTCTACACATATGTGTTGCATGTCATAGCATATTATAGCATATGTGTTTTAGGGTTAACCCTTAACACACTTGATTAGCATGTTGCATTTGTATGCTTTGTGTGTGACTTGTCTATTTAAGTATGTCTGCATCTCATTTTATATAGGTCTAGGTCTACGAGTTAACACAAGTAATAATGAAACTTGTGTAGAACCTTAGAAATGATGTATGATGATAAAATAAAAATTAGCATTATTTGTAAGCTCATTTATGTGGACAATATGAATTATCCAATTATCGTCAGATCTTGTATTATTGTTCCAATGTGGCTAGAGAGCTAACACTTATTGGTTATTTGATAAATATTGGTATGTCAAAATCCTCAAGATGGGGCCAGACCCGATGACCTATCAAGATCCTACGAGTATGCCCTTTAGCCATACTGCATGGCTCTTATTAAATGTTGGATAGACAACACCTTGTAGATGTTTATTTATTCTAGGGCTAGAGTGTAGTTAGATTTTTCATATGCACAAACATAGTTCTTTAGTTTGTGTTCAGACTAACATACTATTTGTTGTGCTTTATTTTATGTATTTACTGAGTTTGATGCGTGCACACTAGTGTATGTAGGGGTAATCTTCTATAGGGAGTCATATCCAAAGTGCAAAAGCCTAAAGTTACAAAGTTAAAATCACATATTTTCTAAAGTTATTGTTTAGCTTTCCTCCCGCCAGGTGTGATTCATTATATGCTTACATTATAAATTATAATAGAATCTATTTAGTAGGTCGAGTCTTTTTTTAAGAAAAAAATTATCATGTAACTTTTAGAGTCTATGATTGAGTCTGTATTAGAAATAAGGTACAAACAAGAGTCCTGGAAAAGTTAGATACTTGGGGACCATGTGATAAGGAACTGGAGTTGTATGCTCATCCCTCATATTTTAGTTTACATTTTTTTTGTTTCATAGACTTAAATTCAGACATGTATATATGTAGTCTAACTAAGATTTTTTTTATTTTTTGGGAAATTAATGACCTAGTGGCACTCGACCTCTAGTATTCTTTTATTTGGTGTATTTACTTTCACTGTGTAATGCATTGATTTTTCTCCTTATTGGCTTATGATTTATCTGGGATCACGATTACATCTAGTATGTTAGGATAAAACCTTAATTTACAAAATTCAAAATATTTATCTTAATAAGATTTAGATTTGGAATAAACCAAGTTTATGAATAAAAAAGTTTTACTTTTCCTGCACGGCCCATGAGGGTGAATTTAAATAATTTTACATAGTATGGTTATCACCCAAATCATAAATAATAAGACCCTAACTATCAATGAACTAGATAGCTTTACATTATGTTCATGGCCCTCAAAGAAGTATCATTACTACTCCTACCTTACAAGCCCAACAAGTTTTATTTGCTTAGATAGTTTTCTAGTACGACAAGAGCGATAGAGGCTTTCCCGACCCATAAGAGATTATAAGTCCTTTATTGGATTATTTGATTTTGTGAGTCGAGCCACCTATCTCCTTCCACTTTATATACTTATTTTCCATAACCTTAGTAGGTATAAGCCTTACTCTTGTCTTTTATGTCTAGATAGAGTCATAGAAATTTAGATGTTTAATTTGTATGGTTTTTGGTCTGTTGAGCTGTTGCTGACAAAGAGTTTCACGATCGTATTGGGCTGACTACCTCCACGATCAAACAGACTTATGGTTGTAATAATATAGGACGATGGATAAATGAAATCTTGACTACAATATATTTAACTATCTAAGAAGTCCTTACCTTTCTGTTGGCATACCCCTATGGGCCCTTGTCGTGCTACTTTATGTTAACAAGTAGTCATTTTGCAGGCTCCCATCAGTTGAGAAGTGACTATATATCGGTTTAGGGTGATACACACCTGCACGACAACCTAATTTAGGCTTGACAGCATAATGCTTTCCCTATTTGAATGCCAAAAATATCCTTTATATCCTATTATAAGGGTTTTATAAAAGAAATATAACAGCTTTATCAAGAGCCTTTCTGAGTATCACATTGAATATAATTAACTACGAGGATATTTCATCGTGAGAATTCTCATTTAACCCATAATAAAAATAAATTTTATTTTACTCTAATTTAAATTTGAAGGTTTCTTATATATTTACTTGGGTAGAATATGATACGATTTACTTTTGACCGCTCTTCTCTAGCTCTTATGATAAGAATTATCGTCAAACATACCTTTTTTGTATTTTTTGATACTTGTCTGATTTATATCTTACCTTACTTTGTTTCTACTATATCAGAGGTTGTTTGAGAAGGAAGATCAAAAGGAGATAATAATAAAAAACCGACAAAAGGGGTGCTGCAACCTATCATACTACCACCATATGAGAAAGTAAGTGCTAAGAAATTTTTGGAACCAAATGAGAAAGTTGGAATCAAAGAATCTCATCAAATACATTGTCGCTCTATGCATACAAGATAAAATTATAAGTTCTATAGGTTAGTTCAGAGCTATAGAAAAGGTGATAATAACTTGGTTCATCTTCTTCGATAAATTTTAGTATGGCTTTCAAGATACGAAGACTTCAGCTAAACACAATTACACACACACACACACACACACAAACACACACACAC
>NW_018165171.1:308533-322269 GCF_001263595.1 Phalaenopsis equestris
TATATATATATATATATATATATATGCCAAAAATGCCCATTTTACATATAGGGTAACGTACCCTACATATACCAGGCCAAAATTATATTAAAGCAAAAAGTAACGGATTACAAATACATGGTTTTGATATGAGTAAGTGAAATAATATCCACATGAAGCAAAAAGGATAAAGGAGGAGGAGGAGAGTTTCTAACAGTTGTTGCCTCAGAGTTTTTTCCCAAAGCTAACAACCACTGGACTGGACTATTTCCTTCTCTAGGAATATAAGTGAAAAGTATCTGTAAAGCTTGAGTGTAAAGTATAATTTTTTTCTTCCATTTGTGAATGTGTCATGGAGGTTGTTCCAAGTTGTTCAATATTTTGATACCTCTGAGAGAGTCTAACTCCACCACAAGCTGACCAACCTTACATTGATGAGCAATATTGATGGCCCGGAAAATAGCAATCATCTCAGCTTCTAAAGCATCAGTTGCCACAGTAGGAGAATGAAAATAAATAAGGCATTCTCCAAGTGGGTTCCTAAACACACCCCCAAAGCCAGCATCTCCATTAGTAAAACTTCCATCAGTGTTCACCTTCATCCAATTTGAGGGGGGTGGCACCCAATATATAAGGGAAGGGAGAGGGATGTGTTTGACATTTGTGTAGGAAAATCCATTCTTGCATAGATTGGGAAATTTATGATATTGAGATAATTTATGGATGTTAGAGATGCAATTATTGATCACTGAGGTTGTCATTGGTTGCTTGCCTTCAAATTTTGTTTGATTCCTCAGCATCGAAATGAATCAAGCCACAATGCAGGGAATTACTAAGAGATTAGCATATTCCCAATCAGTCCAGTAGACAGAGAATTTAAACTAGCTCAGTTTGAAGTTATCCACCTTCAACTTGTCTAAAAGGCAGAACCAAATTATTTGAGCAAAGGAACAAGTGAAGAACAAGTGGTCAATTGATTCCTCATCTTCCTTACAGAGACAGTAGCAGGAAGGTCCCGTCAATCCCTTGAGCTTTAAAATATCATCAGTAAGTAGTAGTAGTAGTCATAGCCTCTAGCACAAAAAATACATAGATGGGGTTAGTAATTTCCCCCAAATGGCTTTGCCCCAACTAACTTTCTCCCATTGGAAAAATTTTTGATAGATGAAGGATGACAGTTTTTTGTGAGAAGGCTTCCTTTGTAATAATTATATCCTTCTTCCCGGGGGACAATGGGTTACTCTTATCCAGATTAGCTTGGTCAGGAGTGAGAAGAGTGTCCAGCAATCTGCAATTCCATTGGTTATCAGTCCAACACTAATTCGCCATACACCTGTAATTGGTCGTAGCATTATTAGGATGGAGTTTCCCCCCACTCCAGATCCACTGATCAAGCCAGAAATTAATCTGGCCCTCCCCTAACTCCCAATTGAATAACTCTCCAGCTTGATGTTTAATTGCCAATAAATGAGACCACAACCTTGAATCTCCCAATTTCCTTGTAACAATGGTGAGATGCACATTTCTGCAGTATTTACCCATCATGAATCTGGCCCAAAGACATTTCTGGCCTCTAAATTTAATCCACAACTTACACAAATTGTTGAAGCTAAGGTGTTGGAAGTTTTTAAAACCAAGGCCTCCTACATGTATAGGTATGCACAGCTTCTGCCAAGGTAACCAGTGCATTTGCTTTTTTGCCCAACCCACAAAAATTTGTTGAAGATTCTTCCAAGGGATAGTTGTATACTTTTCTTCATACATAACATTTTGAGTGCATAAGAAGGGCAAGCAGTAAGTATGCTATATATATATATATATATATATATATATTATTGAAAAGTTTTGTATTCTGCTCACCATTTCTTCGGTTCCAAGCTCAAGAACACCATTAGATATATATATATATATACAAGATTAAAGCCCAGCTCAATTGCTGGACAACCTCATTTTTATATAAATGCTGAAAAGCATACTTACTATATATATATAGTCATTTTCTCAGAGTTATCACTCCCTAACAAATCTAATTATGGAAGTATACAACTATCCTAATAATGCCACAAATAAAAATCCAACACTCCTAGCATAAAAAAATCTAGATATGATCTCAGCCTACAAATAAATTATAGATAGCATATGATTTCATTAAAAAAAACATTATGAACCTAACAAAAGATCATTTCAAAGTAAGAATCCAACACTCCTGCTTTTAGGCGCATGAAAAATATTTTCATCCATAGTGAATTTTCTGAAACTTTTGTAAAGCCTTAGAGTAGCTCACGTCGTCTAGATCATTCAATAAATTAAACAATTTCATGCAATCAATCAGTAAGAAATTGGATAAATATCTTGATGACATGCAAATTTTCTTTTGCCATATCATCCATCATTTAGAGCTTTCATTTAATACCATCTGAAATGTTCGTCTTTTTAACCTGCTTTGAAGGTAATTTTTCTTCAAGTCCAGCAACATCATACTTCTTATCCATATATCTATCTATGGTTCGTCTTTTTCTTCAAAGTTCAATTTGGTCTAGATGTTGAAGACTGCCCCTTACAATGATGTCTCTATAAATCAAATAGTCATAGATTGGGAATCTTTTTTGTTGAAATAAATATTGTTAAACAAACAATATAACTTTTAATATATATAACTAATAAATATAAGTTTTAGATATAACATATTATGAAATAAGTTTCATATATAACTTGGACCAAAAATCTTTACATACAATCACTTGATCTGTGTTTGCATTATAACCTATTCAAGTATCTTTTAATAAATTTAAAAAATTTTCCAAAGATCTCTAATTGTATTGAACTTATTTCTCAATTGACCTTGTTTGTATTTTCCTTTTATTGTTGATTCAAGGCCTTGCATAACGCATGATCATAAAACACTAAAAGTGACTGTTTGACTATTTTCATTAATGACTTTAAATTCCACAAGTTGAGTAAAATTTTATTCGTCTTTTTCTGATAAAACTGCCTCCCCTGATTTCAATTTTATAACTAGCATCCATAATCTATAAATAGTTAAATATTGTAGTTTAGAAATTATGAACAGGTAAATCTAAAAAAAATGATGCTGAAAACACAAAAACCCAACTATCAACCAAGAGCTATGAAAACAAAGAGATGTATAAGAAAAGCAGATTATGATAATCTCAAGTAGAAAAATAATAATTTTTATTAAAAGTTTAAGCAAGCACATGCAAAGGAAAATATGCAACATGAGAGCTCCCAGCATTCAATCATTGCCAAATCCCTCCAAGTCAAAGCCAGAATTATGAAAAAAGAGCTTCAGGGACAGTCCAAAGCATACAAAGCTAATATAGAAAATGTCATGAAAACAACACTTGAGGAAGAGAAGAGAGCCACACAAATCGAGGAGAGACCACATTTGAATATAAAAATTAATGCCAACTTGCAGACAGACTTCAAAAGACTCTATAACAGTTGCTTGAAAAATATCTTCTACATTTCACATAAATGAGAAGCTAGCAATTCAAGCTCTGGCCGAAGCTAATGAAATGCATTTGCAGAAATGTTATCTAAAAAACCTGCTCGAGCAAACTAAAGAAGAATTCGCAGTGTTGCATCATGGGCATGATGTGCAACTCATGGAATTATCATTCTCCATAGATTCCAAAACAAAAGAAATTGAAGAGTAGCTAAAGAAACTCAAAGCAAAGACTGGGGAAAATGACAATAAAAAGAAATCTGAGGAAGAAAAACTAAAAGCTCTGGCAGAAGTAAATTCTAATGCTAGAAGATCAGGTTAAAAAAGTATCAAAGAGAGTTCAAAAGCAAAGATTGCTAGCACAGATAGAACAATTGAAAATGTTCAATAAAGAAATTGAGATAAAGTTACACCATAAAAGCTTGAAAAAAGAGATGCCTAATAATGAACTTGCTTCAATGAACGAAAAATTCTTGAAGTCAGCGAAAGATCTACAAAAACAGAAGAACATAGTAAAAGACAAGGAAGTAATAAAAAAAAACCTAAACTTTGATATTGAGAACCTTAAAGAAGGATCTAAATGCTCAAACTGTTTGGCTGTTAAGGATGAGATGGATAACAATTTAAGGAAACGGGACTTTCACTTCCAAAGTTACCTTAATAAAAGAGATGAGAAAATTACTATTCTTGAGAAAAAACTCAAAGGTAAATACAAGATCTGCAAATTCAATCACAAATGTCAGGAAAGCAATTGAAAGAAATAAAACTCATAAACATGGCTCAGCATCCCAAGGCTCCTAGGAAGTTACAGTTTTGAGTGAGAAAATTAAAATTCTTGAGGTATTACTATAATTTCAATAATAAGCATAATGATCTTATGTGTATTCAATGGGCTTAGAGTTATCTTGGTTAGTCTGCCTGAGAAAAATCTGATGTTTAATAACACTAAACTAGAGGAAACAAGAGCGTCATTTCTACAGGTGGAGAAGAATATAAACCATAGGATCGATGATTTGGAAAAGAACATTTGCCAAATCAAAAAGCAGGTAAAAGTATATGCAAAAGCAGAATAATGATTGTGTATTTTTCACACTTAATAGCAATTCAATCTTACTGGTTAATGAAATAAATGTAACAATGATTATGGAAGTTTTACAATTATTATGCCAAAGTACTCTCAAACTCTAGATCCGAAAAAGAAATAAGAAAATGACTGAAAGTTATATGAATAGCATAAAAATATATGATGTTTAAAAATAGATCCCTAATCTAACAACACATAATCAAAACAGTAAATATAAAAAAAGATAAAAACTGAGAGATAATAGAGGTAGAAGAAGCTCACTGTAGATCTATGATTTAGATGTTTGAGGAAGAAATGAAGAGCAGTGACGAACATAGCAGCTTGACAGCCTTGGTAAACTATTGAAATCAGCTCCAGGAAGAAAGACGGAAAGTGTCAACATCAACTTTGGAGTCAACGTCCACTTTTACTGGCAATGTTTGACGTCGGTTGAAGGGATCAATGCCACTCAATCGAAGGGGAGAAAAGAAAAAGGAGAGGTAGCGTAAGATAGTTGATATCAGAACCAGGTCCCTTGCTTGCAAAAAAGTTTAAATTTAGTGAAAACACATTTTATCTATTTTTTGTGTTTTTTAAAATAATTTAAAAATGTTTAAAAACAAAAAAATTTAAATACTATAAAATGAGTAAAAATACATGTTTTTTGTTTTATTATTTGTATTTTGAAAACCAAAACAAAGAATGGTTCCAAACAGCCCCTAAAATACTAATCCCTCAAAATAAAAATAATAGATAAAAGCTAAGATTTTTTCAGCGAAGTAGCTTCTCAAGCCCAATTTTTTAAGATTTTTCACTTTATTTCTAATCAATATGCTACACATTAGAGCACAAACATAATATACTTACAAAAACTCTCGGATGACACGTCTATATTATAGACATCATCTCAGTTTTCAAGTTTCTTACTTCATCAGATCATATGTCTTAAACCTCCTCAACAAAAACCCTGGAATTAGAAGCACCTTTGTAATAATTTCCTCTATTCTGACCCAATTCAGAAAGAAAAGCTTTCTCAACACCTACAATACCAGCCAAAGATGACCAAACCTCCTCAGATTGCTCATGAACCCAACACATAAGAAAAAAAATCTTCCTATCCACTCCCTTGAGCTTCTGACTACTCTCGGTTCTCTTCGCCTTCTCCATATTTTCCGATTTAAGCATCGCTCTTCGAGCGAACAAATGATAGCATTTGCGCCTAAAGAAAGCAGACAAATGGCATCATCAATGAGCATCAGTCCAAAGTTGAAGCCTCCTGCATGTGAGAGAGCAGGTGAGCAGGTCTGCTCCATGCAAGCAGCCAATGCTTCGGAAACAGTTTCTGGTCGGCCGTCGCAGCCAAGGACCGATGATAAGGTTAGTACTACCGTGGCCGCACCTAAAGGGTCGAAGTGCCAATCGCCATTGTAGAGTCGAAGGGTGAAGCAGTAGCTATAAATAATATCAATCAAATGCACTGATAGAAGAGGAGATGGCTCTGTGCGGCTCAATTGATGAAGTGGTGGTAAAGGATTTTCAGGCCCAGCAGGTATCTCGCTGATGCTGAACTCTGATGTGCCTAAAGGACCTTCAAGGTTTTCTTCTTCTTCAACTTGCTTGACAAGCTGGTTTCCATTGGGACCAAGAGAGATTGAAGCTGCAGAAGGTTTCGTCCACCAAGGATGCCATGGCTCTATCAATTTGCTCATCTCACCATTTGCTACTGCTCTCTGAAATTTCTTAATTTCGCCGGGGGATAGATCATTGAGTTTGAGTTCACCTCCTGAAATCACAAAGAATGAAGAAGGGTCAACTGAATTTTCACTATCTGAACATGGTATGTTGGTCACACAAAGAAAATGAATTTAAAGACAAAAAAAGAATGTTGGAATGGCATAATTGGAAAATGCAGAGCGGAGTAATATTAAGAAGTCTCCTGGTTATTGATTAAGATACATCCCAGCAAGATCAAAGCCCCTACTAGGTACAGAAGAAATGTAGAGTGGAGTAATATCCACCCTGTATCTAACCTAACAATGCAAAGAAATGGTTTTTTTTTTCTTTTTGATGGGATTATTTTCCATCTAAATGTTAGGGTCCTTCATGTTAATTTATGAAGCCACAGCTTAAGGAGGCTGGATAATCCCTTTAACTCATGTTACGTTCTTCAAATTAAATTATAAAGTCAAATCTTAAGGAATCTGGATTTTAAAATCCCGAGAAAGGCTTAAGTTTTGAAACTCAGAAAACAAAGTTCACAATTTTGATTGGTTGTTTTTTCATATCCATAAAGTTGCATTACAACGCTTACTACTTATGTTAAATCATACAATATTTGTTGGTCAAAGACAAATTTACTACTACATTCTAAAAGAAATAATATAAGTTTTGACAAAACTGTTGGATTGCAAAATAGTTGAAATTGAGATTTTTTTTTTCCTAAGTAAATTAAGTCGCTGTTTTATTGAACGATATAGGTTAAGAACTTAGTTTTGCTGAAATTCAGATGTGTTCAATTAAAACTAAGATTTAGGCCGGATCATAGGGAAGTATGAGGAATTATTATTAATGGGTATATTTTTATTAAAAATTAAAGTAGTCCATAGTGAGGTAAAATATAATTTCTCACGTGATAAAATTCAAATTTCACTCAATTGTTACATGAGTTGTTGATGTAGATTCTTTTTAGTGCTTTGTACTAGTGTGAGACACTGATCTTTTAATTTGTTATTTTCATCATCGTGCTTCCTACCAAATTATCTAGTGATTGGTCAATGCTGTCATTGAAATTTCATTAGGATTGGTGGAGCCAATTTTCCATTGTGTTGTGAATTTTAATCATTGTATAATTTAATCTTTGGTTCTCAGTTTTCACGTGGAAATTAAGATATTGACAACTTTTAAATTAAAGTTTTAAATAAATAGAATGTGTTTCGGATATTTATCAAAGAAGAATAATTTTGCTAAAATTAAAAATTGGAATTAGCGAATAATGATTTTTTTTTGTGTGTTTCTGTATCATATTGTATCTCAACCAATATTTGAATTAGTAAAACATATGCCCCAAGACATCCCACATCAAATTGATAACTAAACATGTGACCTGTTATGATAATTTTTTTAAAAAAGTAAGGAAATGGTATCTACTCTTCAGTTTGCAACATTATGCCAAATAAACAATGAGCATATTAAACAAGCCGAATCAAAATGAATAGAAGTTGGACTTGACATAAAAGTCAATTAATTATCAAAGGTGTGGCATATTAAATAAGGGTTGTGCGACAATTTTTTTACAGTTTCGATTTCCAGGAAGCTAATATAATTTTATTTGGCTGCAACTTCTTTATTGATTTATAAAAAGTTTCATGTCAAAAAGCAACTTTTAACAACCGAATATGCTATAGTGTAGTAGCTATAAGAAAATTAATGTTTGATTTTCAAAAGAAAATTTTCAATAAAACTCCTACTAACATTCAAAATAAATACAGGGCATATTAATTGAGTCATGTAAAGAAGGAATAGATACGAGACTCAACATTAGAGTCAGTTAACTAATTACTAAAATGATGACATTTTGACTAAGATGTTCTTTGGGAAAGCTTTTGCATAGCTTTGATTTCAAAAAAGTTATCACAGTTCTGTTTGGTGAAAACTTTCTTGCTGCTTTTTAAATTTTTTTTGTGGTGAAAAGCAATTTTTTGCAACCAAATATGAAAGATCTAGTGACTATAAAAATTCGATATTTGATCTTTTTAAAAGAAAAAAATGTCTATAATATCATTACAATTTCAAAAAAAAAAAAAAATCTAACAACAGTTCTATAACTAACTAATCTTACAAACAACAGAAGCAGCAAGCCAGACCCTAAATAAGAAAACAAGTAAAAAAAAATTCTAACAAAATCTACATCACCCAAAAATCATTTGTTAAATGAATTTATCAACGAGACCATAGTTTATATATAATTTTTCAAAGATGTTTTAAACATGAAAGATGACTTCTTATTACATTATGAACTTATTTATGGGCACGAACTACACAACAAGTGTTAATAATTTGAATTAGAACTGAAATTGAAAATGAAATAGAATTCTCAATTGTATCCATACTCAAAATGCAATCAGAATCAAATTCCAATAGTAATTGTCACTAACCTTCTTTGAGAGATTGAATCAATTCTCAAGTGTAAGCCTTCCCAACCAAATTGAATCTATCCCCAATTGTGAAAGTGAATATAATCGATAGGTCAATTGAACTAATTGATTTAGCTATCAGTGAAATTTCCTAAAAAATTATCGCTAATAATCGACTAAACTTGATTTTTTTTTTTTTACTTGATTCTTGGACTTAACAAATTCATAGATAAAATCTTAAAGATAAACTAAAATTAGGTAAATATTTTAATGGCTAAGGAGTGCCTTAAGAGAAATTTGTACTGTAAAATTCCAACGATCTGAATGAGTCTTTAACTTTAAAGTGGTTGGTCATTCATATAGGCACACTATATTTGAGTTAGCAAGTTTCAATTCTATTTATGAACTAAGAATATGTTAAAAGTAATTATTAGCATCCAAGAGAACACATGTTGGAATTTTAGCATTTTTTTCATTTGCTTCACATTATTTATACGATATGTTTGATTTGCAAGAAAAAATCACAAAAAATTAACTATTGAAGAAAAAACGTGGGATGGAATTCCCAAACAATTCTCATTACCAATCTTCGATCATAAAGCTATATATAGGGAAACAATTCCCTCCTAATTTATAATCTTACCAAATATATCTAGCCTAAACATACATGGAAAGGAAATAATAATAATTCTGAAATAAACATACATGGGAAGAGAATGAAAACTAATCAAGGAGTTTCCCAAATTTCCCTCAATTAATCCATCCATCACAACTTGAATGGTCGGCTTGGGCTCACCATGGAAAAGAGGTCGATCATCCAAGATTTCCACACTCATCCTCAAGCTAGTTCATAGAAGTTATAAAGACCAACCTTGGCATTAAAACAACTTGTTAAAGTGTCGGAATGTAGCTTAGCTGTATAATTCAACCATTAACTTTTTCAGAGATAAATGGCCTATAAATTTCAATGTGTTAGGTTATGTCATGATGCATAGAGTTCTTGGCAATACGGATAGATGCTTGGTTGTCATAAGACATTTGTATAAGTCCTATTATAGGTACACCCCAATTCTCTCAACCATTAATAAATTTAGATCCCTCCACAAATTCCTAAAGCAAATGCCCTATGCTAAAATTCTATATTGTTTCTAGAGATAACTTACTTCTTACTACTCCATGTGACCAGACTTTCCTATGCATACAAACAATAAGCTGTGGACATTCTGTCAGTGAGTTCCCAGCCCACCCTGCACCAATGTAGATTTCTACTTCTCAATTTTTGGTTCTCTAAAAAATTAATTAATAACCAAAAGTTTTCTTGAGAAATCTCAGGATCCTATACACCATCTCCAAATGATCTATTTGGGTTATTCATATGTTGTCGTATAATAATGACTATGAATGTAATATTTGGCATTGTATGTGATAGATAGATGAGTTTTCCTCTCAATTTTTTATATCTTCCCTTATCCACAAATATACTTTATTCTCCCCTATTAGAATTCTTGCTGTGTTTCATTGGAGTATTAGCATGTTTGCATCCAATCATTCTTATCTCCTTTAGCAAATATAGGATTTATTTCGTGTGATATAACAATGCCCTTTTTGGACCATGTTAAAACCACACCTAGAAAATATCTTATGATTCCTAGGTCCTAGATTTCAAACTCAGTGACAAATATTTTATTAATTTTAAGAATTTCTCTTACATCATCACCTATAAGAATCATATCACCCATATATACTATTAGTGCAACAATCTTACCTCACTGAGTGTGTTTTATGAATAAAGTAGGATCAGTTTGACCTTAAGAATATAGATTAGATTTCATATTTTTAGTGAGCCTTTCAAACCATGCCCTTGATGATTGCTCAAGACCATAGAGAGACTTCTTGAGTTTGCATACTAGATATTTGTTGGAATCATTCTCAAGTCCTGATGGTATCTCCATATATATTTCTTCTTCAAGATTCTTATTTAGGAAGACATTTTTTTATGTCAAGTTGACGCAATCCTCACTCCTTATTAAATGCTACTGAGAGGGGAATTCTAATAGTTTTCAGTTTGACAACTAGTGCAAAGGTCTCTTAATAGTCAATCTCATAGGCTTGAGTGAAACTTTTATGCAATCAGTCTAGCTTTGAATCTCTCAATACGACCATCAACTTTGTACTTGATGTTCAATACTCATTTGCATCTAATTGGCTTCTTATCTTGAGGAAGTTTAGTAAAAATCCATGGCTCTTGAATTTCCTCTTCAATACTTTCTTCCATTCTAGATTTTTAAGATCTTCATGAATGAATTTAAGAATTGCAGACTATGAAGAGTATATACAAAAAATTTATGGAATGAGAATAGTTTCTCATAAGCTACATAATTTTGAATTGGATATTTAGTATGTATTTCCTTGTCATTAGCACCAGACGAGGAAGGAGAAAACTCATGAGTTCTAGACTTCTCATCTGAAATTCAAGTGAGTGTGAACTCACTTTTTGGCTTGAACGATTCTGTCTTGGCAAGTTGTTTTCTATCTACTCAAGGTTTTTCTTCGTCATTGTGTACACACAAGGTTCTTTGTTATGAATTTCAATATGAGTTGGTCGGACATCCTCAAGTAAGATATTTTCATGCAGTGGTGTCTGAGAGATAAAGGGGCTAGTTGGATGAGTGGTTATAACTCTTTTTGTTGGAACATACCAAGGAAAATAAACTTGATGAATTTAGAATCCAGTTTTATGCAGTTTGGGGAATGGATGTGAACAAAAGACATACACCTAAAATTTTAAGTGGTACAATATTAGAGAAAGATCTGATGTGAAAATAGATATCCATCAAGACATGAAGTGGTATTTTGAAATTAAGTACCCGGCTAGACATTTGATTGATAAGGTTTGTTGCAGTTAAAGTTGTTTCCTTCCAAAAATATTACGAAACTTGATGGAAAATCTAATTGAGCAGGATAACCTCAAAAAAAATGCCAGTTTTTTCTCTGTTATCCATTTTTTATGTGGGGTATCAATACCTGAGATCACATGGATGATTTCTTTTTTTTGAAAGGTAGGATCCAAAGATTGAGTTGGAATATTTTTTTGCATTATCAGTTTTAAGCATCTGAATTTTGCATTAAAATTGAGTTTGAGCATGACATTGAAGCTTTAGAAGATCTAGATTGTTTCAAATTTTCCCTTCCTTATGAATACCAAGTGGTTCTAGTTTAATCTTCAATGAATGATACAAACTATCAAGTACCAAGCTTTTTTATTGATTAATAAATAAGGATATAATTTTGCAACATAATTGAAATTAGGATGACATAAGTGAAAAAACAAAGTCATATGGCTCTTTTGTAAAGCAAGAAATTTTCTCCAACTAAAGTGGTCATTGAGTTGACTAGCGAAAACATAGTCATATGGTCTTGAATCTTTCATGTGTGATGGTTAGAATCAGTGAGCTCAAGTAATGTCTTCTCCAATAAGATGTTCCTCTTTTTCATTTCCACAAATGTAGATAAATACAACTTGAAATCACTGAAAAAAAGTATGACCATTAGATTTATGATTTGTGATAAAAGAAGAGAGTTTAGGAGCTGTTTGGATAGAATTCCTGGTCTTTAATTTAGAGCTAACCTTCGAGTGGAACTAGACGTCTTCATTCCATACTTGGTCACATATTCCCTATGAACATATAAGGCCAGAAAAGGGAGTTGGTTGTTGCTTGCTGCAAAAATAGAGGAAGAGGACGACAAATGTAGTAGGAGTCCAACGACTATGATAAGGAGCAAAGAAGGGCCTACAAGCTAGCTCGAGGGATTTCAATAGCTGCATTAAGGACTTGGTTGCTAGGCGTCTGTTTGAGACGACCCGACAGGTGTAAGAGCTAGCACAGGAACTCGAACATTGCAGATGAGTCGAACGGCAAATGATGCCCAAATCTAGTCGCAGAGTAAAGAGGAAGCTTCAAACAGTTCAAGCGCAGCCGCATGACGTATATGGAGATGAAGAAACCTACTAGAGGAGTAGAAACGACAATATGTGTTTTTGATCATCACACCGATCAATTCGTTCAACCGAAAGAGATGAGTGATCGGTTTAGGCTTGGAAGGGATGATCGATTCATTCAAATGGCTCGATGCCGCGACAACCTTGACTCGAATGGATATTTAGGGCTACGGCCTGAATAGAGAGCTAGGGACAGAAGCTAGCAAGTGATAGCTTTGATAGCATGAAGAAAAACCGTGGGTGGCAATTCTCACAAAATTCTCATTACCAATCTTCAACCATAAGGCTACATATATAAGGAAACCAATCCCTCATAATTTACAATCTTACCAAATATATCTATGTTAAACATGGAAAGGAAATAATTATGAAATAAACATACACAGAAAGAGAATAAAAACCAATCAAAGAGTTTTCCAAATTGTCTCCAAATAATCATCCATCACTCATTGGATGGTCGGCCTGGGCCAACTATGGAAAGGAGGTCGATCTTCCAACATTTCCACAACTATTAATTATGACAATTGTTTGTAGTTGATGTTACTGAAAGGCATATGAAATTAAAAAATTTGGATATATTTAAATTCTAATAAAAACTAGGACCACTACAAAATTAATTATAATAAAGGCATGTCATATAAAATCATACTATAATTTGGTTTTATTGAAATATATATATATATATATATGGATATATATATATTTATTTATTTATTTTTATTTTTTTTTAAAACGCACAAGGGCTAATTTTATTGAAATTGAAAAGATACAGAGATGTTGTATGAGAGGACCCAAAAAAAGGTGTCCTACCCCATACGATACATCAGACACTAGCATCCTAAAATGATGACACTTAGATAAAAAAAAAACAAAACTTGCAGGAAATAAGCTGCTAGGCACGATCCAACTTGGTCTTGTCTCTGCCTCTGGTTCTAAGACCGGAGACAACTAACAAATTGCTGAGTGTCGTTCCATTACCCGAAGTTACTAGAGTATCATCCATTAATTTCCCAAGCTGGGGTGTGCCTCCATTCTTCTTTTTCTTTCTAGATGTGTAAATCTGTCATTCCTCATCCGAGGACTGGCTCATCTGAT
>NW_018165171.1:322474-331547 GCF_001263595.1 Phalaenopsis equestris
ATATATATATATAATGGCGCCTGGTTTTGCTCTGCTAGGGTTTGGGATACATGGTTGCGCACCTTCAACTCATCTCAACTTATTCCTTCTGTAATACCCTCTTTTAGTTTGTTGGGATCTTAAAATTGTTGTGTTACATTTTCTTGTTGGGTGATAGTTCTGTTTGTGAAGTTTTTATATTTCCCGGGTTTGAATTTTTTGAATTGCTTTCTACTGTTCCATTGCTTTTACACTCTTTGGTTGGTCCATTGCTTCTTGCTCTGTTGTTTTCTGACTCCTTTGGACTACCAATAGATGCCTCTCTGCAACAAGCTGACCCAAACTATGTGAGTAAGTCTTATGTGGCTGTTGTCTCTCCTACGGGTTTACTGGGAGATAAATTGGTTTTCCCCCAATCTTATCATGATGCCATGGTTGGGGATGATGAAAGTTACTTGTTTAAGAAAGGTACTAAGAAGAGTGGTAAGCATGCCCTCTTTTTCTCTGAAAATGAAGTTCGTGATCTGTATTTGAGATGCAAATTTACCCTTAATGGTAAGTTTCAATTAGGTCATCCTCAAATAGGCCTTATCGGGAAAACCTTTGAGGATTTCAAGTTGGTTGGACACTGGAAAGTGGGATTATTTGATGGCAGGCATGTAATGATTCATTTGGCTAATGAAGAAGATTATGCAAGGGTCTTCTCAAAAAAGCTTATTAACATAGAGGGTAACCAAATGAAGCTGCTGAAATGGACTCCTGAGTTTCATCCTGGCAAGGAGCTTCCTATTATGCACATTTGGTTTAAACTTCCTGGATTAAAACTGCACTTCTTTCACCACAAGGTCCTCTTCTCCAATGGTTCTCTTTTGGGTAGGCCAATGAAACTTGATATATCTACCTTCAAATTAACTAGGCCTTCAGTTGCTAGGATCCTAGTGGAAAGGGATATCACCCTCCCTCCTATAGATGAAGTATGGCTGGGTACTCAACACAATGGATACTGGCAAACCATTATTATGGAACAAAAACTTTTCATTGCTCTCATTATAAAATGTTTGGTCATAATGATCAAAAATGCTTCAGGCTCCATCCATCTCTAAAGACTGCTAAACACTCTCAGTTTCCAGCTGAAGTAAATCCCCCTGCCACTAATGCAGTTGTTGTACCAACAGCAGTACTGAACAATGAATTTGGTCCTGAACCCAATGACTTTGATGAACCACCTTTGCTGGTTAATCCAGTTCCAAACCATGAACTTCCAGACTCACACATCATCTCTCAAGTGGAGGTTGTTGTGGCTGAGTTACAGGAATTACCTAGCCATTCCAGTCAGTCCCTGGAACTTGTTCAGATTGAACCCACCATTCCAGTTGAGGAGCTGCAGCAGGTGATGGAGACAGATTGACAGATTCAGAAAGCTAAGAAGAAAAAGAAGGGACAGTTAGGGGGAAAGAGCTCCTTTGATGACACTTTGATCATTGAAGCTGGAAGCTCTTACTCCTCTAAGAGGGATTCCCTAACCAGACTTACTAGAGGCAGGTCTAAGCCCACCCACCATGATTAACATTCTATGTTGGAACATAAGGGGGATTGCCCACCCCCTTTCTCTAAAAAGGCTCCAATTTCTTAACAGAAAGCACAAATTTTGGTGTATGGCAATCCTTGGAAACACTCTACTAAGATTATTAAACCCTTCCCTAGTTTTCATCATTGGTTTAACTGCAACAATAAGATTTGGTTTTTCTTCAGGAAAGAAATCCAATGCTCTCTTTTGATTAACCATTCCCAATTCCTTCACCTCTCTTTTAATATGTCAGGTAATAATGATTTCCTCACAATTATCTATGCAGGTTGTCATAAACAGGAAAGGAAGGAACTTTGGTTTAATCTGCATTCTCTAAGCTCTACTATTTCCTCCAACAGGTTAATTGGGGGGACTTTAACAATATTGCCTCCCCCACTGAGAAAAAGGGAAAGGGGGGCAGGGCTCCAAGCCTTGCCCTTATGACTAAGTTCAATGATAATATACAGGTTGCTGGTCTCTTTAACCTGGGATTTCTTGCTTCTCAATTTACTTGGAGAAGGGGAAACACCTGGGAAAGGTTGGATAGAATCCTTGCTAATGATCAGTGGTTTCAGTCCTATTTGCACACTTCTGTAACTCATCTTACCTTTGTTGGGTCTGATCACAAACCATTACTACTCTCCATCAATGCTTATGTTAGTAATGGCCCTAAGCCTTTTAGATATTTCAACATGTGGTCCTCCCATCCTGACTTTCTCCAAACCATTTCAGCAAACTAGAAGGATATATTACACCCCAATCCTCTTATCAAGTTGTGGTTACTAGATAGAAAGGTTAGCAAAGCTCTCAGACACTGAAATTGGGATACCTTTGGGGATTTCTACAAACTAGTGGAGGAGGCTGAACAGAATCTGATCCAATTGGAGAATGCTAGTAAGGTAGATGAAGCCACTCTTTTTGCAGCTAATCAGAAGGTTCTCTCTACCATTGTCTGCCTGAAGAACTTCCTTAAATAGAAAGCAGCAATCAGCAAATTCACTGATGGAGATAGAAACACCAGCTATTATCATGCCTGCATCAAATACAAAAGGAAATGTAATGTAATCTATAGCATTGTGAATTCCCAGGGATCTAGACTTCATGAAGACACTCAAATTGCTAAGGATGTTGTAGAGTACTTTCAGGACATTCTGACTTCAATCCCATCTCAGAGAGCCCAGCTGAATGCTTCATTGTTTCAGGAGGAATTGGACTATGTCCACTCACTTAATCTCACTGAACTCCCCATTGAGGATGAAATCTCGGAAGCCCTTAATTCCATTGACCCTACTAAAATTGTAAGGCCCGATGGTTTTTCTTCAAACTTCTATAAGAAGAGTTGGACGATTATAAAGCTTGATGTGATCAAGGCTATCCAGGCTTTCTTTGGTGGACACTCTCTCCCTAACCACTTTTGTGCTTCCAACATTGCTTTGATACCTACTGAAAAATCCCATTAGCAACACTTCAAACCCATTTCTCTTACCACTATTTTCAGCAAGGTCATCAGCAAAATTTTGGTGAACAGATTAAAGTCCCATCTTCCAAAACTCATAAGGCCCAACCAAGATGCTTTTATAACTGGAATGAGTATTACTGATAGTGTGCTTTTGGCTCAAGAGCTTCTTACTGATATTGATAGGCACTGCAGAGGTGGAAACTTAATTTATAAATTGGATATTAGGAAAGCCTATGACACTATTGACTGGGATTTCATTATGGACACTCTCAAGGCCAGGGGTTTCCAGTCCAATTGCTGTGAGCTTATCTCCAGGTGGCCGACTGGTAATACAAACTCCATTCTTATCAATGGTAGGGCTCATGGCTTTTTCACTGCTACAAGGGGCCTGAAACAAGGTGACCCCTATCACCCACTATCTTTAATATGGCTATGGATTACTTCTCTAGAATTCTGGACAGCTTCTCTTCCAGTCCATCCAACTTATTCCAACATAAGTCAAATTTACCTATCAGCCATCTCCTCTATGTAGATGATATTATACTCTTTTCTACGACCACCAAAGCAGCTGTTAAACAAGTGTTGCACTGTCTTTAGACATTTCATCAGTGTTCAAGTATGGAATTCAATTCATCCAAATGTAACTTGATCTTTAGCTGCAAAATTAAGGAGCATCTTCAACACCAGATACATGAAGTTACTGGGTTCTCTAACCCTTCTGTTATCTTGGTGTTCCTCTCATCAAAGGGAGAGTTAAGCAGGTACAATTTGATCAAGTTATTGCCAAGGTAGATGCCCAGCTGAGCTGCTGGACAAATTCCTTCCTTTCTAATGGAGGTAGGATTACTTTATTAAGGAGTATCTTAACCATTTTCCCACAATATATTTTGCAAATGTCTGGAATGAAGAGAAGCACTCAACAGCACCTGAAAAGGAACTTCAACATATTTTTATGGTCAAGGAAGAGAAAGCAACTTCACTGGGCTAGTTGGCAAAAAGTTGCAAGGCCAATTACTGCTGGAGGCTTGGGATTCAAAGGGCTTCTTCAGATGCAACAAATCAACCTTTGTAAGTTGTGGATTAAGTTCAGACAACAGAACTCACTATGGACTAATTTTATGTTCGGCAAATACTGTAAAGGAACTCATCCTAATCAGGTGGAGAGGAAACTTGGTGATTCCAAATTATGGGTCAGCCAAATTATGGGTCAGCCTTCTCAAATTATGGGTCAGCCTTCTTATGGTTAGAAAACAAGCTAAAAATCTTTTACTATGGGATCTGGGACAAGATAACATCAGCTTTTGGCTGGACAAATGGTGCCCTGATGAAATGTTGCATCCCATTGATCACACCTTAAATTCTGAACTGAAAGTGGCAGACTGTTGAGAAGGAAATTGCTGGTCATCAACTATGCTTAATAATGTGGTTTCTCCCTCCTCTGCTGAAGCCATATCTAAGTTACCTTTTGACACCACCAAGAAATATTCTATAGTCATTTCTCAAAGCCAATCTCAAAGCCTGACACAAGCTATTTATGCCAAATTATACCAATGAGAAACTGTCCCCTGGGCTGACTGCCTGTGGAACAAATTTCTTACCCCTTCCATGGCATTCCTAGGATGGAGACTGTTCCATCACTTCCTACCAGTTGATGATATGCTTAAATTGAAAGGGTTGAGAGGCCCCTCTAGATGTTCCTTATGTCTACAAGATGAAGAGTCTTCTGGCCACCTATTCTTTCAGTGCCCTTATTCCCAAACAGTTTGGATGGAATTCCTCCCAAGTCTGTCCATTGATACTATTCTATTGGACTGGAATTAGTTACTTCATTGCTGGACTACATGGGCTAAGATTAACCTGGGTATAATTCCCTTTATTTTGGGTATAAATCCCTTTATTTTGGCTTGGTTCTTGTGGATAGCCAGAAACAAAGCCAGGTTTGACATGTGCCTTACTCCTACTTCTAAGGTGGCAGCAAATTGTAAAGTTTTCCTCCTCAAATGAATCTCTCTGAAGAGCTTTCCTAATATCTGCACTTCAACATGGCATGGTCTTACTCCCAAAATTGAAGTCACTAAGGTGCTAGGGAAAAGACCTTCTCAATCCTTTATCAAGGCTAACACTGATGGTAGTTTCTCTGATTTGGGGGCTGGCATTGGGGGTGTTTTCAGGGATCACACCGGTGATTGTCTTCTTTTCTTCTCCTCCATATCAGACTTGGACCCTTTGGAAGCTGAAATAGCTGTTGTGTTTTGGGCCATTAGATTAGCCATTCTCAACAAATGGAACAATCTGCAAGTGGAAGTGGACTCATCCTTACTTTTAAAGACCCTTACTATTGAAGGTGTTTTTCCTTGGCATATTTCACAATGGCTTAAGAAAATCAAGACTTTGAGGCCTCTCATTCCCATCCATTTCACCTTTATCTACAGAGAAGGCAACAACCCTTCCAATTGGTTAGCCAAACTTGGAAATGTTTCTAATGCAACTGTTTTCTCTAATTCTGCTCCACCCTTTCTAGCTTTTAATTTGGTTGGGGACCTTTTAAAAATGCCCCTTACCTTAGAGTTTGTAAACAAATTTTATTGGAATAGATCTACCCTTTTGAGAAAAAAAAGAAATATATATTAGTTTTGAAGGTACAGAATTGTAACTTGTAAAATTAGGCCAGGAAGATTCAGATGAATTTTAATCGAGTCTTTTTTATTATAAATAAGCAGTCTTAGTCATTTAAAAAATATTTTATGATATAATAAAGTTCAAGTTCCTCTCAATTCTCATGTGTATTGTTGCATATGGATTTTTCTGAGTACTTTAGAAGACCTATACCTTAATCTTCAAATTAGATATTTCTATCCTTATTCCCTCTACTAATTTGTCAAGTGATCGATTTGTGTGTGATTGAAATTAAATCAAGTTTAATATATGCCAGTATTTTTCATTTTTTAGAGTGAATTTGAGTCATCGCAGAATGTTCTGTTTGGTTTTCAAAATTCATATAAGAATTTCAATTTTGGCGACTTTTAAATCATGATTTGGAATAAATAATAAGTGTTTATTATTTTGCATCATAGATGAATAACCATTGCTTAAATTGAAAGTTGACATAACATTAGTTATACATTTTGTAATTCTATGTGAGTATTGCATCTCATCCCAGATTTATATTAGTGAATCATAGGCCATAAAATATCCCAAATCAATTTGGTATTAAAGTTTATGGTAGCAACACCATGTCAAATAAAATAACGAATTACTTGAGTGGTATCAAAATGACTGAAAGTGGGATTCAACATCATATTCATTTGACTGATAACCAAAGCAAAGACAGTTTGTTTAACATGTAAAACCAATTGAAGAATTCTCTAGCAAAAGCTACAACGACATAAAAATCATCCTTAATCAAGTCCGATTCCAATAAAGAGACTGTCGTTTATAAATACAATTTCAAAGATGGTTTAGATGTAGAAGATTATTTGTTGTTATTATGAACCTATTCATGAACATGAACCAATGCAACAATAGTTTTAATCTAAGTTTTAAAATTAAACCTGAAAATGAAACCAATTTTAAAGCTAAACCTCAATAATTGAAATTGTTATTAAAACTAAACCCAAAATGGTATTTGAACCCAAAATTGCAATTAGAGCATAAATCTAATATTGATTGCAATTCTGAGCTTCTATGTGAGCCTGAATTTCTAATTAAAATTAAATATATACCAAAATTTGGTAGTGAACATGTAATTATAATTGATGGGTCAATTCTACAAAAATATTTTACCTCTCAATAAAGTTTCTAGCAGAATTATTTTTATCAGTCAAGTAAAATCAATTTGTTTCGGGGGCTTGATCCCTGAACTTACAAGTTCATTAAAAAGAAAAAAACTTATTAAGAAATTGAAAATTGCAAAAATATTTTACCAAATTTGTTTACGTGGATTGAGGAATGCCTTAAGAAAGAAAACATGAACTTTTAAATTTCATCCACATAGATGAATCTAAAAGTGTAAAGTCATCAGAACTAATATTTTAAGTCGTTTGTATTAGCTTTCTTTATAAAGTTTTTGGTCCAAATAGTCACGTTATATTTGAGTAGTATATTTGCTGTCAATTTTCCTTACAAATTAATAAAACATTAAACAATTTTCTTATCAGCTCTTCATCAAAAAATAGGTCATAAATCATTATTAAAATCAACTAGGACATTGGCATTTTAGCAATTCATTACTTGCTTCAAATCATCTGCATGATTTATTTGATTTACATAAATATATTCAGAAAAATATTAAATACTATGACAATTATAAGCCTATTGCCAATGTGAGCAAGAGAAATATGAAATTCCAACCATATGACAGAATAATAATATGTTGAAATCCTAAAAGACTTTTTGTGGGAATCTTTAAGAAATTAATTGCAACAAAAGCAAAACCATATAAAATCATATAGCACTTTAGGAAAAATACTTTAAAAAATGAAAATATATGAATGCTATGATATTATTTCAGATTTCAATCTTGGAATACATGCTTAGGACTGCTTATTGAGTCTAGGTTTAATTGAGTCAAGTTTGTTCCTTAATCTTAGGAGTTAGTTGTTATTTTTCTTGATTTTGTTTCGTTTCTTTCTTGATTTTGTTTCTTGTTATTTTCTTGGCTGATTTTTAGGTCTTTTTCTTGGAAGTTTGTTATTATCTCCAAGTTTAAATATTGTAAGGCTACACAAAAGTTGTGTAGTTCTAATTTTTCACTTCAATCTACAGCAATTCTCTTAAATTTTCTCTTCTTTCTCATTTCAAGAAACCAACAATGTACCTAGTTTGACTTTATTTCATGTACTTGCTACAAATGATGTGGATTATTCTCTCTTTTTATTTCCTTCATGTGAATTTATATACAAACCTTAACAGACGGATCAAATTATATTGCTCCAAAAGCTATCATATATGTAGAGAGTGTGTCCAATGCTGATGGCGATTATTAAAAATTTCTTATGCATCAGGATGAGAAACTTTTTTGTGATGATTCATAGATTACTTCGCAAGAACTATATCATCTTTACCCATATTTACAAAACAAATATCAGTTATCTAATTAGTCTGCGGCAATTTTGTTAGAACTGGGTGGAGCAATGAAAATCTTAAGGGCTTTTCCTCAAGTAGTTTCCTTCTGCAACTGCCTCTTTCCTAGATTGTAGCTAAACTGCAGCTTCCATCTATCATATTTCCTTACATAACTATAGTGGTGCTTGATGGTTTCTACGTGTCTTTTATCTTCCAGATCATAGCATGTTCGGCTAGCTTCATTCCATTAGCTGTTGCATCTGGATTTTCTTCTTTGGTGTTTCCGTTTGCCTTTTTTCCTTTCGAGACTGTGGTTATGCTTGAGGCTTTTTTATTCCATTCCTTTTCAGAATTATAGTGTAACTTTAGCCTTTCAGAACTCTGCTATATGTGAACATCGGACGTAGGTTGAAATTGCTAGAATAAGGTTTAGGATTTGCAGAAATGCTAGAATTGGGAATTTTAAAAGTTAGAAAGTCACTGTATTATTGAAACCGGAGTAAACGCCGAAAATAATCCCCTGGCTATTAAGAAGTGTCCAATTTAGTCTCAGAGTTTTAGAATGCTCAAATTTAGTCCCAAACTATTATAAGTTAGCTTCAAATTAATCTTAAATCATATTTTCCGTTAAATTTAATGGTGACTTGCATTAATTGAAAGATATTTTTGTCTTTTATGTAATTATTCAAAATTTATGTTGATTATTTATAAATCTCTTTATTTACTTATTTTTAAAAAATTATAATTTTTAAATTGCATTAATAAATCTCTTCATAATAGCCACAACTTTTTTCTAAAGTAAATTTTTTGTTGGATCATCTTTTCTACTCACAAACATCCTACCATTTAGAAAATTAAGTATATTGTTTAATCAATCAAACAAAATATAATATTGCCTTTTTTTTCACTCAATTCCTTCACAATAAATAAGTAGGAAAACTATGTTCAATTTAATATTACAAAGCCTTATGTTAATATATATATATATATATATATATATATAT
>NW_018165171.1:331621-334414 GCF_001263595.1 Phalaenopsis equestris
TATATATTTTTTTTTTTTTTTGTGTAAAACGCCTAAGGGCGAATTTTATTGAAATTGAAAAAGTACATAAAGGTTGTATGAGAGGACCCACCCAATAAAGGCGCCCTACCTATACGATACACATACACTAATATCCTAAAAAAGATAAGACAGATAAAACTCTAAAATTCAAAACTCGCAGAAAACAAGTTGCTAGGGACGAGCCAGCTTGGTCCTGCCTCTGCCTCTGGTTTTAGGAACAGAGTCAGCTAACAAATTGCTGAGTGTCGTGTCATTACCCGAAGTTACTAAAGTACCATTCATTACGTTCCCAAGCTGGGGTGTGCCTCCATTTTTCTTTTTCTTCCTAGATGTGTATGCTTGTCATTCCTCATCCGAAGACTGGCTCATATGATCAGTGTGATCAACAGATTATCGGGCATATAGAAGAGGATGAGCCCCTAGCTCCTTACTACCAGTAACAACATTCTCATTCTGAAGAGATGGTAAACATGTCTCTTCAGCACCTGATGCTTCCTGAGGATGTGGAGCTGCGATACTATCCTGATTATCGGACCGAAGAATATCCTTTGGAGGTAAGGATCCTGCAGTATTGTTTTCAACAGTGATAGAGACTGTAGGATGCCCAAGTGAACCATCTGCCAATACATCAGTCGGAAGAACAGAAATACTATTGTCTCCGGTAGTGGGAGGGAGATGTGGCATTGTGTCAACCAGTGTTTCAATAGTCTGTGGAATACACTCGGGAGCGGAAGAGGGACAGGCACGAAGTGGGGCAAATCCAGTAGCATTTTTACTTGGAGGTTTTAGATTCAGATGCCAATGGTAACATTGATAAAGAGAGTGTCCAAACATATGGCAGTGGGTGCAATAAAGAGGTATCTGTTCAAGTTTTGCTTGCTGCCAAAATCCCTGATGTTATGTGTCAATTCATATCTCTCCCGGAAAAGGTAAAGTAATATCCCGTTCTATCAAAATTCTAACTTCAGAAGGCCGGTTAGATTCAATGTAGGCGTATCAATTTTGAGAGGTTTACCGTATACCATCGCTAAAACGAAGATGAGCTCTTGATCGTAAAGGTGGACCTTCAAACCTGGGAAGCACAACCAAACAGGAATGGTATGAGGTTCAGTACGAGGGTTAAAATCCACAGTCCATTTTAAAACCTTCATCACCTGGTTGTCTATTTGAATGAGTCTTCTTGCAAACAAATGGGCGTAGTCTTCATCATTTGATAATTGGATGAGAATGTGCCGACCATCCAATTTACCAAACTTCCAACCCCCTTTCAGCTTCATTTGCTCAAAATCCTTTCGAATTAACTCAAGTTTAGGGTTTTCATAAAGAAACTTACCTACTAAGAACAGTCGGTAGGGCGCAGCTAGGGTTGAGATCTCGACTTCTGTGAGAAAGATTGCAGGTTTGCCGTTTTTACGGGATGTTTTTTTGAGAAACCCGGTTTCAACCCCAAGAGCAAAAGTATCGTGGTAACGTTGCGGAAATATATTCGAAAGAGGGGCGGGAGCGGGGCTATCACTAGCGAGGGCGAGGGCGAGGGCGAGGGTGGCGGCGTAAGAAAAAACCTTTGAGGCCATCACCTTGCCCGGTGCTTCACTGCGTGAGAAAAAACCAAGGAGGAAACGACGCTTTGTCGCTGAGCAGGCAGAGGGCGCGACGCCGTCTGCGACCGAGGACGAAGGCACTCGATGCAAACGACGAGAAGCAGCGACGGCGTGCGACGACGCAGACCGAAGCTACTGCAACCCGAGGCGTTGTCGTATCTGGCGAGAGAAGACGACCGAGGACGAAGAAGGCTCAGTTAGCAGCGAACGAGATTGTATGCGAAGCCGACGAGACAGTAGCCAGTGAAAGCCGGAGGTTAACGCTGGGTTTCGTCATCGGGCAAAACCCTAACAGAGCTCGCCGCCATCGGCACTATATATTCTTTTTTGAGAAAGCCCAAAGGCTAATATATGAAAAGGGAATAAGGATACATAAAGATTGTGTGGAAGGCCCAAGCATGGCACCCGTCCCCCACGATAACCATCACATACAACAGGTTCCAAAAAAAGAGAAAATATAGAAAAATATAATATACCTAAATAAAAAAATAAAAAATGCCAAAAAAACGTAGTATCAGGTAGCTAGAGAGCGACCCAATTTTCCTTTGCCTCTACCTCTAGTTCTAAGAAAGGAGCCAGATAATAAATTGGTAAGATGAGTGTCATTGCCAGTAGTGACCAAAGCATCATCCAATAAGTTTCCAAGCTCGAGTCGGCCTCCAGTCTTCTTCTTCCTCCTGGAATAGACCTATCATTCTTCATCCGAAGATTGACTCGCCCGATCAGTGAATTGGTCTAAAGTGTGTCGAACATGTGTAGAATGTTGAACATTAGAAGTAACCGCTTGTTGTACCAGCTGATCTTTGATTGAATCAAAGAAGCACTCTTGTGTGTCTTGGCATGTAAGTGAGTCTTCTTCAATAACACTGAGTGGTATAAGCACTTTTGGATCTGTACCTGTAGTATGATGTTCATCAGGAACTGCGATGTTGGGTAAAGGATTGGTTTGCACCTTCTCAACAGGGATGGTAGGTGGCTGCTCTTTAGCGATATCCAAAATCTGTTCTGTGATAGCTTTCTCTCCAGATGGAACAGATATGTCCAGAGTAGTAGGATTAGATCCATCCTTATTCCTTATTTACTTGATCTTTAGATTAGGATGAAACTTATGACATTTATCAAGTGTATGCCCAAACATCTTACAATGAGAACAGTAAATGAGAACAGTAAG
>NW_018165171.1:334445-344348 GCF_001263595.1 Phalaenopsis equestris
ATTGTCAATATCCATTATGAGTATCCATTATGAGTTGTGCCCAACCAGACTTCAGTAACATGAGATAAAATAATATATCTTTCCACAAGTAATCTAGACACAGAAGGTCTGGTTAGGTTGAAAGTCAGTAGATCTAGCTTCATATGGTCCCCAAGTATGACCTAATAAAGTAAAGACCCTGATGATGAAAAAAGTGCAACTTGAGACCTGGTAGACTGAACCATATCGGTACAGTAGGAGGTTCATGATTAGAGTCAAAATCAGGAGACCACTTGAGTAGTTTCATTGATTTACCAGCAATGCTAAGATATTTTTTGGAGAAAATCCGAGTGTAGTCTTCAGTCACGGTTAATTGGATCAATACATGTCTCTCATCCATAAGCATCACTTTCCACTTTTCTACCAATTTGAGATCATCAGAACTTTTCCTGATAACTTCCATAGGTGGGTGTCTCCACTGAAATTTTTCAATAAGAGCAAACTTGAATTTATCAGTCAGGGTTGAAATTTCTAACTCCGAGAAAAAGAGTGTTGTTTTCCCACTTTTTCTGCTTGCATTCTTAATAAATGGGCAATCACTTGTACCATCACGATATTCCTTATAACTTGAGGGGAAGACAACCGTCGTTTCCATCTAAGGATTACCCATCAAGTGGGCAAAGGAGGTTTTGTCAGGTTCAACTGAAAAAGAAAAAAGCTCCATCACAGCTTAGAAGCCCTGCCAAGTCGGTCAGAGGGCAATTCAGGAACCGAAGAGACCAAAACTCGGTACAGTCGAGCTGTCGAGCTGAGTCGAGAAGGAAGACGAAAGGAGGAAACGAGGCGACCCCTTCCCGTCTTCCGTGAGATGTAATCGAACAGAACAACGAGATGCAAACTCTGTCGAAGAGGCGACGAGCCGCGAGCATCGGCTTCGAACTGAGACGACGAGACGCATGAGGAGAGACGACGACGACGGAGAGGAGAGACGACGATGGAGAAATGATCTTGCGGCAAGGTAAGGGTTGCTAGGGTTCGACATGGGTCGAAACCCTAGCAGAGTCGAACGTGGGAGACGACATCGACATATGAGTTAAAGATATAAGTGGTTTACCATCAATTACATAGTTTTATCGTTCACTCACATATTATTTTAAACGCAAAATAAAGTCATTCATTAGTTTTTCAAGTTAACTTCAACTATTTTAAAATATATTATCTAATAAATAATATTAAAATCAAAAATACAATTGAAATCGAGAACTTCATATAATTTCAGATTGAGGGAGGTCTTATTGCATAATTCTTGATTAATTAAACATTTTTAATTTGAAAAAAATAATGATTGTTGTGAAGTAATTATTAATGCAAATTAAAAATTAAATTTTTCAACAATAAAATAAAAAAAGAATTATATACAAAGAACATAAATTTTGATTAATTACATAAAATACGAAAATACCCTTCAATTCATACAGACCACCATTAATTTAACGGAAAATATGACATAACTAATTTGAAGCAACTTTTAATAATCTGGGACTAAATTGAAGCATTATGAAACTTTGGGATTAACTTCGACACTGCTTAATGGTCGGGGGACTATGTTAGGCTTTTACTCATTGAAACTAAGAATGAAAACTCAATCTTTGAAGGAATTCAAATATGCTGAATTGAAACTTGCAAAAATATGCCGAGTTAATTTTTTGAAGTTTTGTTTATTATAAATAAGAGGTCCTTAGATATGTAAAATATGGTTCAAAGTAATAACTTAATTCAATTTCTTTCAATTCTTGAATCTTGCTAGATGTGAAATCTTTGAGTGTTATGCAAATCTCAAGATCTTCTGAGAGTGCTCCTTATAGCTGCTCGACGAATGGATCTTCCAATTGGTATTTTTGCCTTATTCATTTCATTAAATTGTCAAGTGATTAGTTTGTGTGCATAACTAAGGTTTCCTCGAATTTGAAAAACACTAGTTCTCCTTTTGTGATGTAAATATCAACAATTGAAGAAAAATTATGTTCAGTTTTTAGGTTTATTCTGGAAATTTAGATTTTGACAACCTTTAAATTATCATCTAGGATAAATAGGGTGTATTTTTTTTATTTTCAATTGATGTTGACAAAATTTATGTTAAATATGCGAGTTGTAGATTTTGCATACAGTAGGATTATATTAGTGAAACTTAAATTCTAACATTTTATTCATCAAATTCAAAAACAGTTCATTTTAATAAATAAAGTGTGATTCCATCAACTGTTTAAGCAAAGTGAACAAGATTGTGCATTTGTTCTTTTTTCACTCTCTTTCCAACTGCTATATTTTTTTAGCCATTCTAAATCGAGGCTGCTCGCTTTTGAAAAATTTCATGTCAAAGTTCTTGAAGCTAGAATTGTATTAGGGGCTCCAAACCAAGGGATAGTTGGCTAACGTATTACCAATGCCTACTAACACCACAAGACAAAGCTTCATAACAAGTATTTTACAGATGCCAAGAGGAGACCTTCAGTCGCCGACCATCCCAGTTAAGGCTGAGAGTTATAAGAAGCCTTGCTTCTTCCTACAAAACTCTTAACCATATCTGAAAAAAAGGTCGCTGAAGCTTTTATAAATGTTAAAACTGGTGCTCATTCAAAGACTTTAAGAATATCAACATCTATTAAAATTGCAGAGATTTTATGCGGGAAATCATTTAATAGTATTGGTAAAAATCAAGCATTATCTGAAATATAAAAACTGAGTTCCAGAACTGGCATGCGGTAGCATACCTGATAAGAATTTTGTAACTGTCTCCTCTGATAGTATGGAACCTGAAAAAGAAGCCACACAAAGATAATATCAACCCTGAAACATTAGGTTTGCATGGATGATGTATGTAATATTGTAATCCGAATAAAATATTTTTCATCTAAGTACACAAAGAGCAATTCATATGATTCAGTGAAATAAAACTAATAAAATTAAAAATGACAAGGCTTGAACATCTATAAAGCAATTAAAAGGAAGAATATAAGAAAAAATTGTCACATTTATCAGCAAATGATTTTACATGGATGCATAAAGCAGAACGTTAGCATACTCCATGTTTAACATAGAGCTCCACCTAACCACAGCCACAAAGAGACACAAAAATAGGGCTTATCCATTTCCAGAAATGAAGGGTGAAGAAACCCATAGAGTTTACATACATTATTAAAAAAGAGCAAGGCAACCTCATCTTTCCGATCAACTTCACTTAGCATCAAACCTATCACCAATGTTCTTAAAAACACGCTTCACAGGTAAAACGAAGTGCATGATGCCTGCTTTGCTTCACTAAAATGGGCTTCAAAGTGCAAAACTTAATTTGCAGGATTTTTTTGTAATTTTTAGTTTTTAATTATTGCAACTACTATTAGAAATTGTTTGAAATTTTAATTTGTAAATTCACTCACAATGTTTGCCTTCAAGTTAGGCATTGCGCAACATTTTTTTCTATTTTTTATCAACTTTTAAGTCATACCTTATATTTTATAAATTTTAAAAAATATATTTATATATTTAGGATTTGGGTTAATAAAAGTGCCGCTTCACACAGTGGTTTGTGCTTTAAAGAAAAAATAACTTCTTGCACATTGCATTGTGCTTTGCACTTCGATAACATTTGTTGTCACCATCCTCAAAACCATCTGCCACAACAAATAGATAGCAAGAACCTTCCTGTTCTCAGGGTAAAACTTCCAAGAAAATCAACAGAAATTTTCTCTCAGTAACAATTAGGCACTAGTGGCAGTGGAAAGTCAAAGTTTATGGTTGACTAGCATGGAGATGTTGCCAATTATAAATCTGACAAAAAGTTGCTCATTCGACCAGAGCCAATTGACGTGGGAACGAGGTGGACTCCAGTCCTAGGAGTATCCTTTTGTAAAATTTCTTGCCATTTTTACTGTCACGGATCCTGCGGAACCTTATTTCATAATTTTTTTTTAAAATTTCTAATTAAGGTTTAATTTATGTCTTAGTATAAGCAGATTATTTAGACCTAGTTTGGACACTTTGTTTTGGTTAATGCTATTTGATGACTTTTCTCCCTATTTTCTTCTATTAGGAGAGCTGCAACTTATTATTTTTTTTAAGTGTTGAATCTATATATTGAAGAAAATAGGTGATGGAACCTCTTCATCGTTCGTACTTAGACGTTTTGTCGTTCACTTTGGTTCAAGAGGGAGCAATGGCAGACAAAGCAAGGTACAAGATTGAAAAGTTTAATGGTTAGTACTTTATTTTCTGAAAAAAGCAAATGAAAAAAATATCATATCAAAATAAAATGTATTTGTCACTGGATGGAATCACTAAGAAGCCAAAATCGATGACTTCGGAAGGATGGGAATTTCTTGATCGAACAACACTGCATTTGATCTGACTTTCATTTTTCTCATTTGTTGAATTTAATATTGTGAATCAAAAGATTATTGTTAATCTCATGGTTGCACTAAAAAGAATGTCTGAGAGGTTTTGACTTCAAACAGTCTTTCTGATAAACAGGTTATCCAATATGAAAATGGTGGATGGTAGTTCAGTGGTTGAACACTCGAATAACTTCAATAATATGACAAACAAGTTGTGTTCTATTAGCATCAAGCTTGATGACGAGGATAGTGCATTGTTATTCTTATCTTCATTGTCAGATAGCTTGGATGAACTAGTTACTGTGGTAACCCTTCAGGTAACATGAAGTTAAACTTTAATGTTATTATAGAATTACTACTTAATGAAGAAGTTCACAAGAAGTCAAACGGTGAAACTTCAAATACTGCTCTGCATGTTGAAAATAGAGAAAAAAATCTGGATAAAAACACAAGCAATGACAAAGATGAATATTGGAATTGCAGGAAGACATAAATTTAAAAAAGACTGCAAAGCTATGAATAAGATTGGTGGTGGAGGTCCACATAAAAAGTTTTCTACAAGAGTCTCCACATATGAAATATAAGGCGACTCCGTTATTTAGCCCTGGATGGCACTGAATTGTAAATAATAGATTCTGGTGCCTATTTCCATACTGGCCTCAACAAAGAGATATTTGAAAACTACACTCAAAGTGATCTAGAAAAGTCGTATTAAGAGTTAACAAAGTCTATAGTATTACTAAAAAATGGTGATGTTGATATCAGATTGTTAAATAGATTAGCCTAGAAACTAAATGAAGTTAGACATATTTCATACTCGAAGACAATTTATTTTTTTGAGTCAGCTTGTAAGGTCAGGGTATATTACTATTTTCACAAGCCATTCATGACTAAAGGTGTCATGGTGATGGCTCGAGACAATATTGAATGTGTTGTGGAAACTGACCAAAGGAAAATATGTTGAGATTTTCATACCTATTTTACACTGATTTTGATGATATTGTAATTTAAAGAAATGAATTTTTGATGTTTTGTTGCAGGTATGTTGAATTATGGTCATTGGAGCAAAAATATGCAAAAAGGAGTGAATTTGGAGCGAAATTGACTAAAATATGAAGATTTGAATTAGGGCGCCGACGGCGGGTTTTTTCTGAGAGTTCAGAATCAAATATTCCAAAAGGCCGCCGACGGCGCCCTCGAAGCCGCCGACGGCGAGATAGGCGGTTATCTCAACAGGTGCATTAAATGTGGACGATTTTTTAGGGGATGCTTAGGCAACTCTTGGGAAAACTCTTCTACAACTTTAAGAGAAACTTTTGGCCAAAAATTAGAGAGGGTGTAGAGTGTAGAGTGTTTAATTTAGGGTGTAGAGTGTAGAGAGTTTAATTTATGGTGCAAAGTGTAGAGAGTTTAATTGAGGGTGTAGAGCGTAGAGAGTTTAATTTAGGGTGTAGGGTGTAAGGTGTAGAGTGCAGAGAGTTTAATTTAGGGTTAGATTGTGAGAAATTCTTCGAGAGATTGTAAGAGTGGAGGGAAAATGAGAGATTTCTTCCTCCTTGCCGCTTCGAAGAAGAATTCTATGTACTGTAAAGAAAGGAAGAGATTCAGAGGAACTTCGAGGAGTTTGCTTGGGGAGGAATTAGAGATAAGTGGTCTTTACTTATTGTAATTTATATGACTTTGCTTTTATATATAAATTCCGAATTTTATCGTATCTTTCTCATGAGTTCTGAGTAGTTTTTTCTGTCTTTCTCCTTGTCATGAGATTTTGTGAAATGGTGATTTGAATTAGTTGAGTCATGAGAATGTTAAAGAAGTTGTGATGACCTTTTCACTTCGATCATAATTTATTTTCAGTTTGGCCAATTGATTTGTTAAAATATGTTGAGTTTTACAACTAAAATGAAGATTACACCCAAGATTCAGGGAGGTCAAAGTCCTTGAAAGTTGGGTGCAAATAAATAGAAAAATAAAATTATCGGGCATAGAATTGAAGATTTTAGAGTGACAGACTAAAATCCTCAATTCGGTCCTATCGTTTGGGTGTTGAAGTGTAGATGTTAGCCCTCAAAAGAGGGGAATGTGGGAGCTCCGAAGTGAGAGCTGATATCCTCCCAGCCTAGCCGCAGATTCAGTAAACAAGCATAGGATTAGTCAATGTTCTTTATGCTTGGACAAGGGTAAAGAATGGATATGCTCCTATTTGGCACAATCTAATTTGAACTAATTCACTTTATTCATTCACTTTAATTTCTTGACAAAGAGAATAATATTTTCTTATATATTGAACTTCACATTAAAAACTTTATTAGTAGAATTAGTTATTCAAAAGTTATTAAAATTACATATTTATTTCAATTATCTATTAGTAACAAATAAGCAATTTAAACTATATTGTTATGATTAAGTATTGATTTTCTAAAATCTTAGTTTGTAGCCTCTAATATTACTCCCTGTGGGATCGATATCCAGGACTCCATTAGAGCGTATTACTTGAGCGATAAGTATACTTGCATTGATCAGTGTGACTTTACAATTATTGAATATTTTATACACATCTTTATCGAATCTATACCCGCTGTCAAGTTTTTAGCGTTGTTGCCGGGGAATTAAATCTTCTAGCAGCAGTATCAAATTCTTGTATTTTTAAACATATATAAAGTTGTTGTCAGAAACGATGACAATAAAGAGAAAAATATGAAAAAAAGAATCACACACAACACATAATATATGTAGTTCGGCAAATTGCATACGTCCACAGAAGTTTCAAAGAATTTTTTTGCTTGAAGAATTGCACAGTCGATTGCTTCGCTTATAAGAACTCGCCTTGACTCCTTCCCTCTCCTTCCTCTAATTTTCGTCGCCCGCCACTCCTTCGCCGTCACAACTCTTTTCACATTGGTTCGGTCACGAGATGTGAATCTAGGAGTTGCAAAAGCAGATGAAGGGTGTGATCCAGGAGATGCAAAGAAATAAGGGGGTGGGATCCCAAACAGGGAAAGGCATAAAAGATGATTACAGAAAAAAATCAAAGAAATAAATATTAGAATGTCAAATTCAAATAACTGCTAAAAAGAAAAAACTGTCAAAATAGAAAGGAAGTGGATCGGGCTCCACAACACTCAACAAATCTCTCACTTGGAGACGGGTACACTGGTTGCATCTTCTTCTTCCTCAAACATGATATTTTCCACCTCTGCAAATCAAGGCCTATGTCTTCATGTTAGAAGACCAACTGAAGTTGAGCACAACTTCAATTTCTCAAATGTAACACCCTTAGTCAATATATCAACAGGATTCTTGCTTCCACAATTTTTTTCAAGTAGGAACTGTCTGTCATCTAACAATGATCGAATGAAGTGATACCTGATTTGAATGTGCTTAGTCCTGGATTGAAATGTTGAAATCTTTGCAAGGAATATGATGCTCTATCACTGTAGAGAGTGTTTTTTTTATTCTTCTTACCTAATTCCTCTAAGAAGCTTTGTAGTCATATCATCTTCTTTGCAGCCTCTGACATTGTTATACGCTCAGGTTTTGTGGTAGATAAAGAAACTGTTTTCTGTAGATTAGAGCCTCAAAACATTGCAGTGTCACCAAGAGTATAAAGAAAACTCATTATACTCCTACTATCAATGTGTCCAGCTAAATCAGCATCAACATAGCCCTTTACCTCTAAACTCTTTAATGAGAAACACAAACAGGTGTTTGAGGAGCCTTTTAGATACCTCAATATCCATTTCAGTGTTTCCCAATGCTCCTTTCCTGGGTTACTCATACATCTACTCACAACTCCAACTGCATGGACAATATCCACTCTTGTGCAAACCATAACATATATAAGTGAACCAATAGCTGAGGCGTAAGGAATTTTACTCATGTAGTTGCGTTCCTCCTCTGACTTGGGTGATTGATTTTTGCTGAGTCTGAAGTGACTGCCCAGAGGTGTGTCAACTGGTTTGGCCTTGTTCATATTAAATTTGTTGAGTACCTTTTTTCGCATACTCTGTCTGTGAGAGTCTCAACGTGCCTCTGACTCTATCTCTGACAATTCTTATACTAAGGATTTGTTTTGCAGCTCTCAAATCCTTCATTGCAAAGTGTTTTGACATTTATTTCTTCAGATTATTGATCTCATCAATACTGACCCCTGCAAAAAGCACATCATCCACGTACAACAGTAGAATAATATAAGAATTGTCAAAATATTTGATATAGTAATAACGATTTGTCTGACATCTATTGTACCATGTATTGTGCATGAAATTATCAAACTTCTTGTACTACTGTCTAGGAGCTTGTCTCAGTCCATACAAGCTCTTCTTCAGTCTGCAAACTGAATTTTTTTTCCCTGTACTATAAACCTCTCAGGCTGGTGCATGTAGATGTCTTCTTCAATGTCTCCATGAAGAAAGGTTATCTTCACATCTAATTGCTCATAAAATAAATCTTCAATAGTAACCATATATAATATCATCCTGATGGTAGTGATCTTCACCATAGGAGAAAAGATCTCAAAATAATCAATGTCTTGTTTATACTGAAAACCTTATCAATAAGTTTAATTATCTATCTCTTACTGTCATCATGCTCAATTTTCACCCGGCATACTCACTTATTGTGTAATACCTTTTTCCCTGATGGAAGTTTTGTCAGAATTCATCTCTTATTTCATGATCAGCTCCCATTTGCTAAAATTTTCATCTTACAGGGTTTATTCATAACTCTGTAGTTCACCGCCATCTGTCAACAAAATGCAGTTCATGATTGGTGAAAAATCTCTGAGACGCTGAGGAGAACGCCTAACTGACCTGCAAATTGTAGCTATAGAGGTGGACGACTTTGAAACTGACTGTAGAATAATAGGAATTGGTGCACTGGACCCACTCTCCTCATCACTTACATCTCCGCCATGTACTATGACTTCTGGTAGGTCATCAAACCTTACCAAGTCGAATTCCTGAAGAGCTACTTCAGGAGTTGTACTGATCTTGTCCTTGTACATAATCTTCTGATTAAAAATCACATTTCTGCTTCTTATGATCTTCCGACCCTGATCATTCCAAAAATGATATCCAAATGTCGTGTCTCCATAGCCAATGAAATAATATTTCTTTGACTTAGGCTCAAGTTTACTACTAGCATCAAGATTAATACAACAACAACAACAACAACAAAGCCTTAATCCCACTACGTGGGGTCGGCTACATGAATCCTTTTTCTCCATTGCGTCCTATTTAGTGTCATATTTTCATTTAGTTTAAGTAAATTAAGATCATTTTTAATACAATAAGCCCAAGTCTTCCTAGGTCTACCTCTGCTTTTCTTAACACAAGTCGAATTTAAAACATCTACTCTCCTAATCGGATCATCTAATGGTCGACGTTTAATATGACCAAACCATCTAAGACGACTTTCTCTAATTTTGTCTGTCACAGGAGCTACACCAACCCTATCACGAATATATTCATTCCACATTTTGTCTCTAAGTGAAAAGCCACTCATCCACCTAATCATTCTCATCTCGGCAACA
>NW_018165171.1:344693-373492 GCF_001263595.1 Phalaenopsis equestris
TTTTTCTCTCGTTTTATCTACGAGAAGAATATCATCAGCAAAAAGCATACACCAAGGTACATCCTCCTGTAGACCATCCATAACTAAAGCAAAAAGATATGGGCTTAAAGTCGATCCCTTATGTAAACCAACAGAAATAGGAAAATATTTTTTCAATCCTCCTTCAGTTTGAACACAAGTAACAGCTCTAGCAATCATATCTTTAATGACTTGAATATAAGTCATATCAACACATTTCTTCTCGAGTACTCTCCAAAGGATATCTCTTGGAACCTTATCGTAAGCTTTTTCTAAATCAATAAAAATCAAATGTAGATTCTCCTTATTATCTCTGAACTTCTCCATCAAACCTCTCAATAAATGTATAGCTTCCATAGTAGACCTGCCAGGCATAAATCCAAATTGATTATGAGAAATTTTCGTGATGCATCTTAACCTATGTTCAATTACCCTCTCCCATAATTTTAAAGTATGACACATCAACTTAATTCCTCTATAATTTGCACACTCTTGTGCATCCCCTTTATTCTTAAAAATGGGGATCAAAATACTCTTCCTCCACTCCTCAGGCATCTTTTTAGTTTTTAAAATAATATTAAAGAGTTTAGTAAGCCAAGAAACTCCCAAATCTCCCAAATATTTCCACACTTCAATTGGGATATCATCAGGTCCTACAGACTTTCCACCCTTGGTTTTCTTTAAAGCCTCCTCAACTTCTTTTTTGCTAATGCGGCGGTAAAAATGAAACGTTTTATTATCCAGATTAATAAGAACATAAAAAAGTCAACCAAAAGTTTTAAGACAAGAAAATTTGACCTCTTTCATGCTCCAGACCTCCTCAGGCAATTCATAATCTAAGGGAGCAGATGACCCCTATTGATCAACTAAACTGCAGTACTGACTGCATATGCCCAGAAAGTTTGCGGTAGCCCGATGTGCAATCTCATGCTTCTAACACGCTCATTTATGGTCTTTGTCATACGTTCTACAGCTTCATTTTGTTGTAGTATCTCAGGAATATTTTTCTCCATTCTGATACCTCAAGCTACACAGTACTCCTTGAACTCACCATCAATGTACTCACCACCATTATCAGACCTCAAACATTCAGTGTTAAGTTTGTCGTTATCTCAACCATGACCTTCTAAGTTTTGAACACGTTAAATACATCAAATTTATGCTTCAAAAAATAAATCCATGCATTTCTACTGTGGTCATCAATGAATGTGACATAATAACGAGAGTCTCCAAGAGATGTCACTGGAAAGGGTCCCCACAGATTTGTGTGTACAAGTTCTAGTTTTCTTGTCTTTGACGCTCTATCATCTTTTAAGAAACTGACCATCTTTTGTTTCCCCATAATGCAACTCTCACACATACTGAAATCAACTGACTTCAGTTCTGGTAACTTGCCTCTAAATAGAAGTTCTTTCATATCCTTCTGACTCATATGGCCAAATCTGCAATGTCACAAATCTGTTGTGTTCTCTGCAACGATAGTAGCAATAGTGTTAATTAAACCAATGGTCATATATAGTGTACTAGTTTTCTTACATCAAGTTAGTACCGTACTCCTTTTGTGACCTTCAAGGTGTTATCTGATAATACTGCTGAATGACCACGCTCATCGAGTTGCCCAACAGAAATGAGATTTTTCTTCAATTCAGGAATGTGTCCGACCTTTTGCAAAGTCTATTTATTCTTATTGGGGAGTGCAATGTCAATGTCTCTTATCTCCACCACGTTCAAAGCTTCATCAGCCAGATACATCTTTCCAAAGTTACCTGCAACATAATTCTGCATTAATTCCTGATAGGAAGATGTATGTAAGGAAACTCCTGAATTCAGTATCTAATCATCAAAAGAACTGTGAACTACAAGTAATAGTGCATCATGTACTTCTTCAATTACAACGTTAGCGCTATCATTTTCTGTTTTCTTAGAATTTTGGCAGTTTTTTTTATATGGTCAATTTTTCCACAATTTTAACAAGTTTAATGGCTGGGTATTGACTTTTTTTGCTTCTTTCTTTTCATTTTAATTTTCCACTGCCTAATTTCTTGTTCAGTGCTCTCCCCCGAGAATCAACATTCAGTGTTGAACTTGAACCTCAGATCTCGGTAGTCTTTCATGCGCACCTCTTCAGCCAAAATCAAATCACAAATATCATTATATTTTAACTTAGATTTACCAGCAGAATTGCTAACAGTCATTATCATGGCTTCCCCAATATCAGTGCACGTATCTCATCATCAAATTCAATTTCAACTGACGATAATTGATTTGTGATGGTATTAAACTCATTCAGATATTGTACAACAAACGTACCATCCGTCATCTTTAGATTGAATAACTTTTCATCAAGTGCACCTTATTATTTGTTGACGTCTTTTCATACATACTTGACAGAGCTGTCATGAGATCTGTAGTTGCCCTTTCCTTGATGAAGTTGTGTGCAACGAATCTCGACAGATTTAACCAAATAACCCCTAGAACTTGTCAATCCAACAGATTTCATTCAGCCTCATCCATCTTTTCTGATCGTTTTCCCGATAACGGAAGATGAAGTTTCTTCTCATAGAGATAGTCATTTATTTGCATTCTCCAGTAACCAAAATCCGTGTCATCAAACTCCTCGATCCCCGATACCTTCACTTTGTTTTCAGTCATCATTTTCCCTCAAACCTGAATCACGGCTCTGATACCAATTGTTGTGAAAAAAAAGGCGAAAGAAAGAAAATATGAAGCTAGAAAATCACACACGACACACAGATATACGTGGTTCGGCAACTTGCCTACGTCCATGAGAGTTGCAGAGGATTTTATTGCTCGAAGAATTACACAGTCGATCGCTTCGCTTACAAGAAACTGTCTCGACTCCCTCCCTCTCTTTCTTCCTCTGATTTTCGCTGCCCGCCACTCCTTCACCGCCGCAACTCTTGTCGTCGCCCGCTCCGTCACACTGGTTCAGTCACGAGATGTGAACCCAGAAGTCGCAAAAGCAGATGAAGTGCGGGATCTAGGAGATGCGAAGAAATAAGGGGGCGAGATTCCAAACGGAAAAGACACAGGAGACGATTACAGAAAGAAATCAAAGAAATATATATTCGAATGTCAAATTCAAATAACTGTCATAAAGAAAAAATTGTCAAAACATGAAGTGGACCGGGCTCCACATTACTCAATAGAATGTACATTTTATCTAATAAATGAAATGTTTGAATATATTAGAGTAGTTAAAACAATGGTTGATGCAGTTCTCTAGCCACGCATACTTAACCGTATGCGTGAGAAAGATATGGAGTTTTTTACTTTCCAAAAATAAACTTCAGAGGTTAAATTCTATAGAATTAGATTTTTGTGAAGCTTATATTTATGATAAACAAACAAAGATTGTTTTCACTAAAAGTGGGTCAAAGTTAATGTCCAAAAAGCTAGAGTTAATGCATAATGATGTATGGGTTCCAAACACATGCTCACTAAGACTTTTGTATCTTCTTCCATCAATGAAATTTTTATTTTGGCGAAAAAAAAATATATGGGGTCATACTCCGTTTTCTTTAATAATCACACTAGGAAGATATATGTGCACTTCTTGAAACATAAATCTTATGCATGATATATTTAAGAAGTGAAAATTCATAATTGAGAATTAGAAAATGTTCCAGTTAAGTGTCTCAGAACAGATAATTGTGGCAAGTTTTGTGATCAGAGGTTCAAGTTATTGTGCTTCACAATGAATCAGGAGGCATGTGTTCACTATTCAAAGAGTTATGGTGTTGCTGAGCACGTGAATGGAACCATCATAAAGCATACTGACGGTATGCGATTGCATGTAGGCTTGCCATAATAATTTTGGGCATAAATAATAAACACCGCAGTTTATTTGAAAAATCATAATTCATAAGTACTTTCGAATGAAAACTTACTTGAAAAGGCTTGGAATGACAAAATGCTAAATCTATATTACTTGAAAGTATTTGGTTGTTCATCATATGTTTATATTTAATGTATGATCTAGGAATATACCTGAATCAAAATCTGTCAAGTGCACTTTTATTGAGAATGACTCGGATAAATTTTATTATAAATTCTAAAACTATCAGAATTATAAATTCATTAGGAGCGAGAATGTCACTTTTAACAAAATGGATATGTACAAAAACATAAACAAAACTCAAAATTGTCAATCAGTTACTTCTAAAATCCACTCTTAATATATTGAGCTAGAAAACTCAAGTGATCGAAAAGATGGAGAAAGAAAAGGTGTTCAATCTGATGAAGTACAGGATGTTCCTGAGACACCTACTATCGAAGCCAGGAAGTCCAGCAGAATCAGAAAATCAATACAAATATATTATCATTCTTTGTACTATCAATTATTGACTGATAGTGGTGAACCAAAGTATTACGATAATATCAATCAAGTTGAAGACTTGAATGAGTGAGAGTTTACCATGAATGACGAGATGCAGTTGCTAATATCAGATCGGACATGAGAATTAGCAGAACTACCAGATGACAAAAAAAATTGCACGAGTAGGTTTACAGGCTGAAAGAAGACTCGGATAGTAATAAGCGCTGCAAGGCAATGCTCGTTGTGAAGGGATTTCAACAACAAAAAATGGGTTGACTACACTAAAATATTTTCTCTTGTACTAAAGATGATAAGTATCAGAAATGTGTTAAGCTTATTAACATGGGAAGATCTATATCTGAAGTAGATGGATCTAAAAATAGTCTTCTTACATGGTAACTTATAAAAAGAACTGTATATGGTGCAACCAAATCAATACGAAACTCTAGAAAAAGAACATTTGTATATCAAAAAAAAAATACTTATGATTTGAAGCAGACACCAGAACAGCGGTACAAGAAATTTGACAGGTATATGTTAGACAGTGGGTACACGAAATGTCAGGTGAATCATTTTTTATTATATTATCAACCATAGAAGCCGAGTATATTATTATCAATGAGGCTAGCAAAAAAATTATTTGGTTGCAGCGCTTTATGGCAAAATTAGGCAAGGAACAAAAGAATAGAAACTTCATAATGACAGTATGGGTGTCATTCATCTAACAAAGAACATCATATTTTATGCTAAGAAGAAGCACATTCAGCTAATGTATCATTTCATTCATTCTCTGTACAAAGATAATCAATTATCTCTGAAGAAGATACATAACTTACAATCTAACAGATGTGTTGTCGAAGGCTGACGGTTGAGAAACTGAGGTTATGCTTAACTTTAGTTGGAGTTCAAGAAGGTTGAGACAGAGATGAGTCACACTATAGTTTATTACTAAGGAGGCGTTGCAGATTTGGAGTAAAACTGATTTCAATTAGTCTCTAAGTGAGAGATTGTTATTATGTGAAGCTTGATTGTGTTAATCAATTGTTCACTAAGAGTCTAATTGTGTTGATCGATTGTTCATTCACAACATGATTTTTTTTTTACTATACACAGCTCCCCAACGTCCAAAAGGCAGCACCGTCGCACTCGATACAGGTTCAAACTCGAGTGCACGACACTCCAGCATCAAGAAGGGAGCGCCAAACAAACAGATACAACACCCCAAAGACGAAACCAGCAGTGCTGCAACGCCCAATCCAAGTTCAAAAGCCAGAGAGCAAAACACTTCAGCGCTCGAATGCAGTGTCACAACGCCCAGTCCAATTTCAAAAACTTGAGAGCAAGACACTTCAGCACTTAAATGCAACGCCACAGTACCCCTTTAGAGAGTCGTTACGCACTAACACGATACCCCAATGTTAGTAATAGTATTTGTGCAGTTCTCTAATTTAAGTTTCAATTTTGTTGATCAGAAAAGTGTGTGCTGAAGTTGAATTTTGATTTCTCTAATGCTAAAGAGATGAGAGGAGCATCATGAATTGTTCCAAAGTTTGAAGAGGCTTTAATGTGGTGTAATTTGTACAAATCTCATTATTCATAGTGGATTTTTTGATATGATATGGCTTCGTGGTTTTTTTCTAGTTCCTGAATTTTTCCTCGTTAAATCTTGATGTAATTTGTAGTTTATGTGACTTCTTGTTTTGTGTGTTTTTGTTCTAAGTTTTGTTTCGAATCTCTCAAAATCGGTTTCCGTATCTCTTCCAACAAAGAGTGTACACTTATAACCTCGAATGATATTCCAAATGCAATAGTTTGTAACACCAATTAATTTATAATAAGACAAGTCTTATGTATAATACTAGTATTCCAGTGTATAGTTCTGGCAGGAGGCCATAGGCATACATTTGATATGTATTCATCATCAACTTCAATTGCTAGAGGTGGTTTTGCTATAGAATATAAAAACAAATTTGTATCAGCATCCCATCAGTTCTTTCATTCCCTCTATCTCTCTCTCTCTCACTCACTATTATAACCTCTCTCATCCTCTCTCCTCTCCTGCACTCAACAACCATCTCATCCCAATCAAGGATGGATTGAAGTGGGTTTCGGGTTGCCATTAGACCTCTCACTTAGTTCTCTCCACTCCCTCTCTCACACAATCTCTATACTTCCAAGTTATGCCATCTCTCTAGCATATTTTGTTCCTCATAATATCATGCATAATTTCATGTATAGGACATCAAAATAAATATACATCAAATATTCTGATTTAAGAGATTATAACCATTCAACCCATTTAATTGTGATTGAACTTTCATTTTGTATATTAATTTTGAAATTGAGAAATCAGCAACAATGCTACTTTCCAGTTATCAGTATGCCAAAGATAATTGAATCAATAGTAGCTAAACGGCCTACGCTTGAATATTCAGAATGAAATAATTAAATTCTCTTGGTGTTAAATAACCTAACAAAATTCTTTTATGCTCTGAATGAAAAATACATTGATTTAAAAATATCATATAAGTTTAGAGGGAAAAATCCAAGCAAACGCTCATCTTAAGCTTCTGAGAGCATGTTATTTGAAGGAAAAAAAACTTACAAAGAGCCAACTTATGACCAGATTGTCAGAAAGGAAATAGAAAACAAGAAATCGTACCATCTTCACCGTCAGAATCCTTATCATCCTCTGAGTGAACTCTTCGAAGTATTTCCTGCATTTTTCTTCTTGTTTCATCGCAGCACTGTATTTGGTGCAGCTCCTCGATAACATTCTCCCGCATGAAAGATTCTGTGCATCGAAGACTATGCCGCTTCCATAATAAAAACGACAAGTTATATTTATAGCTCACAGTTCATTTGCTTTGAGAAATTAAGCAATATTCTAGTTAGCAGACATAACTAAATATTACGCTACCTTGTAACATTCAAGAGAGCAATACCGAGTGTTGCATCGAGGGCAAGTATACTGAGAGAATTGCTTCTGGCAACTGATTATCAGAAGAAAAATCAAATCAATAAAGAGATAAAATAATTGGAAACTCTTTCAAGCACCGCAATAAGACTCTCAATACCTATAGCTTGGTTTAAATAAAACAAAAAAAAATAAAAAGCCAGTTAACTCGGATTTTGGCTCAGAAACGACAAGCTTTCAGCAATTTCATGAGGAAGAAAGCATGAAACGTAATTCTAGAATAAGAAAATGGAATCTTATGGGAAAACATTCAGTAGCCGAAGCAAAACAACACTGTTAAGGAATGACTGAGGAGAACTCACACGCGGCAGATTAGCCTCGCCTCGGGAAAGAAATTGGATAGTGCGGACTCTGAGACCAATTTATCCATGACAAGGCCGACGAAGGGAAGGCAACTACTCCATTGGGGACTGTTTGGTAGCCGGCTTTAAGCAGGATTTACGCAGTATTTAAGCTAAATCCTGCCAAACCGCTAAAAAAGGCATCCATAAATCCTGTGATCCCGTAAATCCAAAAAAGAAGCCGCTTCGCGATAAATCCTGGATTTAACTATTCACTAAATCCCGTGAGTTGGCGGATTTAGTAAATCCGGGATGAGCGAAGAGGAAGAATGGCGCGAAGAGGCTTACCTTTCTCAATTGTTTCTGTTAAGAGCGGAGCGGACGGATGAGAAAGATGGGTGTTTCGGTAGTTTCTGTAAGAAACGATCCCCTCGCTGCCTTCCCAGCTAGCTAGTGTATCGCAAAGGTTCGATCAGCGAACCGCTAGGGGGAGGATGTAGGCGACGAGAAATATCGGCCATAAGCAGCTCTGCATGAAATGAAATAAAGTGCAGAATTGCAGGTAGGTTACAGATCCTTTTGGGAGGTTCTTCAATATCTCTACGCAGCTCTACATAAATTAGACGGACGCAAATATTTCTTTTAGGCGACGGTTTCGGGCAAAGGGGGAAGAGGGTAATTGGGCTTTAGTTTTAATTTATTATTTGTTTAAGTTAATTTTATTATTATAACTGATTAAATTTTTATAATTACTTTATATATTATTCAATTAATAATAATTAGATAATTTATATGTAATTATATAATATTTACATAATGAATAAAGATTATTTAAATTTACAAATACTTAATAAAACTTTAAGTAATTCTTAATTTATATAATTCATAATTAATTAATATAAAAATATTCTTTAATAATTAATTTGTCTGCACAAATTTTAATAATTATTAATTAACGTAAATGCTAGTTTTCTATGTACTTTGAGGCTTTCAATATTTATTTGTATTTTTTTATTTAATATTTATATTTAGATGTTTCTTTTGATGAATCTTGTTATATTCTTCTAAAGTTGTCAAACTATTTTTTATAATTAACATGATTTACTTTGCTAGCATACAACCTCAGGATTTGATAAATCAGAATTTACAAAATTTACTAAAATATATTTTAACCCAATTGTTGGATCCCAAATTGTTCGATGGATTGTGCCTAAAATACATAGTGTTACTAGGATGAAAAGCATGATGAAGATGTTAAAGATGGAGCTCGGTTCGATTTCCTGCTCCCGCCTCTCGATTGCGAATGTCGCCTTCCCGCTCCAGCTCGATTGTAAAACCGCTCCCGCGCGCACGAAGCTAAGCTTCATTTTGTCTGATCGCGCTGTTGTTTCACGAAACGACATCTCCCGCTTCCTTCTTGTGATAAAAGACTTCTGAAGGCTCTTCTTCTGTTAAAGAAGTCACAGTTTTTTATGTTATTCTTTGGGTTTCCTCAAGATAGAGGAAGTAAAGTGCAAGAAGTAGTTCATTGGGGCAAAAGGAAGAAGAAAGAAGAAAAAGAAGATTGTTCTTCCTTGGCTTCTTCTTGGTGGCTTGTGACAGAAGAGAATTTGAGTTTATTTCTCTTGTAAGTTTATTTTCTTTGGTATATCTTGGTGTAAAATTTCTTCGGTGTATCTTGGGGTAGAGAGTGAAGAACAAAGAGTAAGAAAAGAGAGCAACGAAGTGAGAGATTCTTCTTGAAAGTCGAGTAGATTGACTGGTGTAAATTCCTCAAGTAGTAAAATCCTCTACAACTCCGTGAACGTAGGCAATTTGCTGAACCACGTAAATTTGTTTGTTTCGATGTGTTACTGTTTTCTGGTGTGAATTTTTCTCATTCTATTTTTCAATTCGTCAAAGATTGTTCTCGTATTTTATTTCTATATATTATCACAACAACTGGTATATCTCGCATCAATTGTTATCAGAGTTTGATTTCAGATCTGAGGAAGAATGATGGCTGCAAATGAAGTGAAGGTTTCAGGGATCGAGAAATTTGATGGCACAGATTTTGGTTATTGGAGGATGCAGATAGAGGACTGTCTCTATGGGAAAAAACTTCATTTTTCATAATTAGGGAAAAGATCTGAAAGGATGGATGAGGCTGAATGAAATTTATCGGATCAACAAGCTCTAGGGGTTATTCGATTGACCCTATTGATGTTCGTTGCACACAACGTCGTCAAGGAAATGACGATTACAAATCTCATGGAAGCCTTATCGGGTATGTATGAAATGTCGTCTGTGAATAACAAGGTGTACTTGATGAAGAAGTTATTCAACTTGAAGATGACGGAAGGCGTTTATGTTGCTCAACACCTGAATGATTTCAATACTATCACAAATCAATTGCCGTCTGTTGAAATTGATTTTGATGATGAGATATGTGCGCTAATATTGTTGGTATTGTTGTCAAATAGTTGGGAAGACATGAGGATGACAGTTAGCAGTTAGCAGTTCTGCAGGTAAATCTAAACTGAAATGTGATTCATGTGAAGACAAAGACTTTTAGTTGCAAAAGTGGAGGATTCATGTTGAAGAAAAGGGCGACGCCGCCAGTAGAGGATATCAGTTTGAGGAAGAAGACATTGTAGCCTGTGTACCAGTCTCCAAGTGGAAGATTTGTTAAGGATGGTGCCCGGTTCAATTTCTCGCTCCCGCCTCCCGATTGCGAATGTCACGTTCCCACTCTCGCTCAATCGTGAAACCGCTTCGATCACCCTGTTGTTTCACAAAATGACGTCTCCCACTTCCTTCTCGCGATAAAAGACTTCGGATGGCTCCCCTTCAGTTAGAGAAGTCACGGTTTTTGGTGTTCTTCTTTGGGCTTCCTCGGGATAGAGGAAGTAAAGTGCAAGAAGTAGTTCCTTATAGCAAAAGGAAGAAGAAAGAAGAAGAAGAAGATTGTTCTCCCTTGGCTTCTTCTTGGTGGCTTGTGGTAGAAGAGAAATTGAGTTTATTTCTCTTGTAAGTTTATCTTCTTCGGTGTATTTCTGTGTAGAGTTTCTTCGGTATATCTCAATGTATAGAGAGAAGAACAAAGAGAGAAGAAGAGAGAACAACGAAGTGGACATAAACAATTTGTCTTGAATTATGTCATCGGTATATCTCAATGTATAGAGAGAAGAAGATTCCTTTTATAAGTCGAGTCGATTGACTGGTGTAAATTTCTCAAGTAGTAAAATTCTCTGCAACTCCGTGGACGTAAACAATTTGCCGAACCACGTAATTTGTGTGTTCCGCTGTGTTACTGTTTTTTGGTGTGAGTTTTTCTCATTATATTTTTTGCTTCGTCAAAGATCGTTCTCCTATTTTATTTATATATATATACCACAACAACTAGTATATCTCGCATCAAAAGATATAACTAATACTTGATATTTATTTTTATAGTGATAATTATGTTCTGCCTTTCTTGTAAATTATTCTCCAATTTATAATTCATAAGTATTATTTGTAAACTACATGGTGGTTCTCTATTAAAAGAGGAACACTATTACAGATAATGAGCTATTATATTTACACATCGATAACTGAATATTCTTTCTTCCGACCTCATAACTCATGCTAGCACCGCTAAGCTTCTGTAACTCCCTTGAATTATGCTTCATATTTGTAACCATTTAGTTTTGGTGTTTGAATTTTATAAACCAGTCATCATTCATTCAATTGACCCTTTATCATTCGACCAGTTTTAATGCTCTTCGGGCGCCTCATCTAGGTGTTTGAATGTAAAGTCACATACTCCTAGGATAGAATTATTTCATCGGACAGAGGATAAATCACTGTAATCCAATAAATAAACTAGCTTCATATTATGTATCTTTGTTAAAATACCTTATCTTAAACGACCACTATTTTTCAAAATAACTATTTTTCAAAATAATAGTTACTGAAAATTCAGTGTTAATATATCATTCGTTCATTTATTATAATTTTCAATTTATATAATTAATAATTGATTATTATTAAATTTAAATTATTTATTCATAATGTAATTCACATTATTTAAATCTTTATTAAATTTAACATTGCTCAATATTTGATCAATCAAACTAATTTATTTAATCATGCCAGGTTTAAATTATTAAGAATTTAATAAAAATAAAAAAAAATAGATTATTATTTTATTAAAAATTTTGATATTTGACTGAGAATTTGAAAAATGGACGAATGTGAGCGCTAGATTTGTAAATAGCAATGTTTCGAGTGCTCTGTATGTAAACCATTTTTAATTTAATATTAAACTCAGATTAATTCAATTGTTTGCTTGATTGATTCAATAAATTGTAAAATCAAAATCCGCCAGAATCACAACTAATAATCGAATCAATATTCTAAAAATCCAATCAATCAACCAAATACGACAGAGAGCACCATTCAATCACTACTGAATAAATCAATTACTAGGCCAGCTTAGAAGTAAACAAAAAAAAAAAAAAAAGGCACCTAAATCTCCCAACCCCATTAGCCTAACTACAAACACACACCACAGCATTAGACCACCATGAATTACAACCCTGACATAATCTAACAATGAATTTAACTAACTTTATACAACAAAACTCTTTACAAGACGAACACACAAAGATCTCATGGCCTATATAACCATTGAACCATCTCCCTTGTACTCTCCATCAAGCTCTCAACAGCAGCAAAAGGCTTAAGCGGATTCCTGACCTGTAGGAATTGCAGCTGTGCAGTGCTGGTAGGTAGTAAATGGCGTCTCGATGGCCCTCACCAATGGCTCGCAGGACTGAATTCTGCAAGTTGTTTGTTGTAGAAACTGGACCAGAGACAGAAAAATATCCATTCGGGTAACATCTCTGTTTGCCTGCAGGAGGAGCAATGAAATGAAATGAACTCGATTATAATTTGAGAAATGAACACTGTATGGTTAAATTTGGAGTTGTTAAGCCAAGTACCTCAACAATGAACCTTGCCCAGACTTTTCTTCCACGATTTTCAATCACTCCTTTTAGTATTGTCAGCCCGAATCCACGAACAATGTCGGCGATCTCGAGAAAGAAACCTCGTTCTTCACAGAGCATCTGTAGCCAAGTGCAAGAAGGTTTAGATGAGGTTGAAGCGAGGGCTGTCAAAAAAAAAAAACTCGTTGTTCACGAACAACTCGTGTTCGGTTCACTCATTAAGTAAATAAGTCGAACATGAACAATTTTTTTAAGCTCAAATCATAAATGAACCGAAAACGAACAATCATTTGTTCGCTCGTGTTTGGCTCGTTTTAGCTCGAAATAAAGAAATTATATATATATTATTTATGTAATAATATATCATATATATTATTTATATAATAATTCACCATAGCGTCTTTTATTGCATGGGAATGTTGTTGGTTCGTATGTGTGGTCAAGTAGTTTTGTGTCTTCTATTGCACAGAATTGATGCAAGTGAATCCAACACCCTACATTTTTTTTTTCAAATTAATTTTAACGAGTCAAACACGAGCCGAACACAAATAAGAATATTTAAATCGAGTTGAACACGAACAAACTGTTCATGAGCTAATTTGAACATGACCCGATTTCGAACACAAGCAATTTCGAACGAGCCAAGCCTAAGGTCACTCAAGCTTGGCTCGTTTATAGCCCTAGTTAAAGCTGGTGAGGAATAGAAAATCATTTGGATCAAGGATATTGAAATCAAAGTTTGATAGCAATGTGATACACTCCATTGCTGGGATCGTGATAAACATCAATTCGAGGATGTTGCAAACTCCAAAAATTAGGTGGGGAAGAATTTGATAAGAGAATAATGATTTGGGGAGAAACTTAGCTAATCTTTTCCTTTCATTCCAAATGCCTCTAAATGGAAGCTATTTCTGAATTTACGAAGTTACTAAATTATTACTAACTCATTCCTTAACCAATTAACGACTCTTATTAATCTAATAAAAGAATAAATCATCTTCTATCCTCATTACCTTATCATAATGGACTCTAAAGCCATTGGCCCCGATTAAAAGTTTGTAATACAGTTATCGCAAAGCATATGCAGACCATGAGACTCATTCTTATACAAAATTTGGTCAGGATACTCCTAATCCATTTTCTCTATAAAAAATATGGCAGTGGACTGCGTGTATTTATACCTCAACTAGCATTTGCCCAGTAGGGTGGAGATCCTCAATTAATATTGGGCAGACCATTGTTTGACCTGCTACTTCATAGGCCCAAGTTGCACCAGCAACACCTCCATTTGTATTATCTTTCAAGACAACCCCACTATCTTCACCAATAATCTACATGCCAACCACAGCCAAAACAAATGTAGTATCAGAATAACATTTTGATAGAAAAGCACAAGTCTTGCCGTGAGGAAAGTCGTACCTTTTGCTCATCAACTTGTTTTAGTTTATCAGCATACCTTGTGACACTTTGCAAAAAAAGCAAATGCTTGATCGTGCGATCCAACAATGCATCAATGCTACACTGTTATAATCCAAATAAAGGGTCTACTAATCACAAGAAATCCTATTTTGAGAAAAATGTTTCAGAGAGAATGAGAATAAACACCTTTGCACCATTGGGAACGATTTCTCGCAGCTCTTTTACACGATCTTGTATTTGCTGTCGGTCTTTAGGCCTGGTTCGAGTGTTCTCGCCAGGCCTGGACCTTTTTCTAACTACTTTTACAGTCTCTTCTGTTCTCTTTGGCTCATTATATGCAGAACTTTCAGCATTAACACTACAACTGTCATCAATCCATGTGCGGACATTAGGCATTGGCTGAACACTCTTTGGTGAATCTGGTATCATATTTTCTTCATTCCATTCGGGAAGTGTAGCTGGAGGTGTCTGAATGAGAGAAGAAATATCACAAACTGGAAGATGGTCTGCTTGTGCATGACTGACTTTTGTTGGTAATTGATGCCTTGACTCTTGACTAGCAGAAACATTGGTCTTTGTCCTGACTGAATTACAGCTAGAAGCCTCATTAGAATTCCCAGCAGCTACAGCATCCAATAGCTGTTCAAGACCAGAGTCTGAAAACAACTCCTTTTCAGCACCAGTAACTGAGCCAAATTCCACTTCAGATGGGCAATTATTGCTAGAAATTGGCAATATGATGTCATCCCAGTACTCTTGCATCAAAATCATTGGACTGAAATTCAATTCCATGCCATCAAACAGGTCGTTATCTAAAACAAGCTGAGTTGAAACATTAGAAGTGCCTTTCATCCAATTGCCACCTCTATTCGGAGAGGAAGAAACACAGACACCTGGGGACTCAGACAGACTATTAGGAAATTCAGCTGTCATGCTGCAACCAAGACTATTATTGACCTGTTCATCTGTTTGCTGGCTCGAATGGATGTGATTATTCAGGGATATGTCATGAATATGTTGAGTTTCGGGTTCATTAGTACACTGAGCCAATGGAGAATTTTGAGTACTTAGTTGCTGATGAGAAGTGAAGAAATTTTCAGGAAATTCTAGAGTAAAGGGAGAGGCTTTTGATGAGGATTTACTGGTATATAAGCCACATACAGGTGGTGAATAACAATGCTGGATCTCTTGTAATTTCCCCGCACAATCAAGGCTGTGTACACTTTTATTAGAAGACATGCCGCTCCTGTCCAGCATTCCCTGCGGCCCAACTCCGCCATGCAACAAAGTTGTAGAATGTGAAGTCGGAATCATGTTGAAAAAGCCTGGCATGGCTAACCTAGGGAATGGTTTATGCTCCACATAAGAAAACGAGCCAATTTCTTTAGGCAGTGTGTTAGATTTGAAGTATGCAGTGAACGAATTAGTTGGACATTTAAAATTGGAGTTAAGCCCGTGGTTGTTGGGTGGCAACAAGATTTGAGCTTCTGACAAAACTTCTTGCTGGTTTGTGAATTTATGAGCTGTGCTGTTGATGGAAGGTGTTTCATGGGATGGGTTGTGAAAACCATTAAAGGAACTTGATGAAGTCGATGTGAAGGACAATGAAGATAAATGAGGCTTTAGGTTGCATGTTTGAGATATTGTACCAATTTGAGATCCCATGGAGAGAAGTTTTGAAGCTAAAGATGAGTATTCTGAAGCTAAATGGTTGTCTTGTCTCTGTCTGCTATCACGCGATTTATTTTTCTTGAGTGTGAAGTTCCAATCTACGCGTTCAACTCCAAGTTCTCTGATTCCATGCTGATGAATCAAATACTGAGCCCGAGCAATGAAGTCTGAATTTTCACAAATCTGGAGAAGGATAAAAGTTAATTAAAACGTGTTACATAAATAATATGAACACATACAATAGAAGACATGAAGATTTGCTTTTTTTGAAAGATTCAAGCCTGAAAACAAATTTCAAGCATGCGTACTATTGAGCATTCCTTATCACCCAACAACAACACAACAACAACAATAAAGCCGGCGAAGGAAATTTGTTCTGTGATCCACCCCAGTATAGCGGGCTGTCGGTATTTTGACCTACATGGTCATTACAAAAGGTAAACATTTGAATTTGCAGTCAGCATAATTAGGGAGTTCTTAGAAAATCCAAAAAATTCAGATGAGCCTACCTAATACAGAATGAACTGGAACCCAAAACAACAACAAGCCTTTATCGCACTAAGTGGGGTTGGCTACATGAGTCACTTGTCTCCATTGTGTCCTATTGAGTGTCATATTTTCAATTAATTCTAATAAATCAAGATCATCTTTTATACAACATGCCTAGGTCTTTCTTAGTGAGTTATGTGTAATTAGAGGGTTTTATTAGGTTTATTTGTTAAACATTGTAAAACATAATTAAACACCTGTTGAATGAAATAGCAAATTTTTTATCAAAGATTTCTTTATGGTATCAGAGTTGGGTTGTAGAGCGAGGAGTTTGGATCGACCGGTAGGGAGGTTCGATTCCTTGCACGATGCAATTCCTTGTGTACTGCGATTCAAACATTGCTTCCTTCGCTAGCGCTCGACGCGTGAGCTGAGGGCGAAGGTTTCGGGCAAGAAGGTCGTGGCGACTCTGTGCGAGGCAAGGGCAGAGCGACTCGATGACTTTGTGCCGATTCGTGCTAAGAGTTTCGGAATTCCACTGTCGTGCGTGAGACAGACGATGCAAAAGAGGAGTGGCGGTGCAACACTGTGCAAGAAAAGTGTTTTCGGAGTTGATTTCATGAACAGAGGAGGCGGAGCGTGATGGGAAAGGAAGGCATGGACGGTAGCGTGAACAGGAAAGGCAACAGTGAACATTGTGACTTTCAAAATTCCTCCGTGCGAGATGTTGTCGGAGATAAGCAGTGAAGGTTTGGAAGCTTGTATCTAGTTTTTTTTTTTTTTTTTTTCTGCCTTATACGAGCAAGAGAGCTTCTGTTGCTACCTTGCTCTTGTCTTTGTCTCATCAAAAATTGTATCTTGTGATTGAGAATGGTGACAAAAAAATTATGTGAGATAAAGGATTGAAACTTCTGCGGAAGATGGATCCTGAAGTTGTGAAGGACTTGGTCGGAATCGTAAAGGGAGCTAATGTCCGACGGGAGCCACTGCCTCAACAAGTGTTTCGGCTCAGCCAAGTGAGCTGCCAAGAATGTGATCAACTTGGCTGCCTCAAACTCAGGTAGGAAGGGTGCTCAGGGAGAGACCATTGGTGGTACAACTACAGAGAAATGGAGCACTTGAGCAAGACGTGTCCAAATCTACTCAAGGAGAGAGAGATGGGTGGACGTGGACAATCTAGAGGCCGTGGTCGTAATCGTGGGAACCAAAGTGATAAAAGAGGTGGCTACCGGGCAAGTCTAATGGTAATGAAGAACGAGGGAGAGACAGATGTTGAAGACGAAGCAGAGAAAGACATGTGATGTCACTGGGGATGCATCTACCTATTCGTCATCTAAGGAAACACTGCTAGTTATGCTCACTCAGCCAAAGGTGCTCGTGAGACACATGCTCTTGCCTCTATATCCACCACAAGTTTCCCATAATGCATAGTGGATTCTGGTGTATCTCGACATGCCAACAAGTCCCTTTTCTCGATTTTTCCGGACTTTTGAGACACTTACACCATCCACTTTTGATTCAAAACTCCCAGGTACTATTATTCTTCCTTCGATGTGAAGTTGTTGGAAAGATTCATATAATTTTTATTAGATTGAGATTCAAACTAGGATTAGAACTCTTCGACAGTAGTGAGATTACTAGTTCAAAATCGAACTTTGTCCTAAATTGAAATCCATATGAGGGTGAGTTCTGATAGTTGGATCTTTAATTACTAAAGCTTTAGATTTAGATTCTATGATCTTTGTATTAGAATTGGATTATCAAATTTACAGTCAAGTTTTTCATTTAATTTTTTATTTGAAATAAGTGTTCCAGAAATTATTTGAAGCATATTATTAATGTAATTTAATTGTTTTATTATTGTGATGAGTTATTTAATCACTCGTGGATCATTACTAATTTTACTAAATACAAAAATCTCTAAATTCTCATTTTTATCGTTTTTTAAAATAGTACATCTAGGGAGGAGATAAAATTTCTATGATTTCTCATTGGATGGTTCGTCTTTTTCTAGTTAGCATGGCTATTTCGATTTGATTGGTATATTTTTCTATGAACCATGTAACAAAAAAAAATGGTACATTTTCCTTGATTATTCTTTAAAGAAGTATCGGAGTAAAATATTTCTAAAATTTTCATTCATTTATCTTCAAAGGTAATTCTTCTATACCAAAAATTGATTATTCTTTAAAAAAGTATCGGAGTAAAATATTTCTAAAATTTTCATTCATTTATCTTCAAAGGTAATTCTTCTATACCAAAAAAGATGAAAACAATTATATTTTTGTTAAAAATAATTTTGAAATAGATATTTTCTACCAATGCTACCTATTGTGTAAGTCATTTAAAATTATAAATCATCTTGGATGTAGTTTAAGAAAAATTATCTTTCAACGAGTAACACCCAAAACTTGTGAAACCAGGTAAAATTTTGACACTTGTAAAATTTATCCCAAATTTCTCATCTCCCGAAATTTAACCAAGCCAATTTTATAAAATTCTACATGTCGAATCGATCAATTTGATATATAATACTATATATGAATTATGACTACCAAACACAAAAATACTTTCCTTACATATTGAAGCTTTTACATAGTCCCCTTATAAATTTTGATTTACAAATCACCAACTCCAAGAAATCTCAAGAGTTTACCTTCAACAAGATGTATCTTATCATAATCTCTTGCATAATTATATTCCCTTAATGTGAAGGGGAATAAAAAGACATGCTTGAGATTGAGATCCAAAATTCTCTGGGACCACAAATACTAAGGACCAATGCATCATAGTTCTCTTAATTTATAAAATTCACACATTCCTAATTCTGATTTGAACTTTGACCATCATTATTCAATGGTAGCTTTATAACCGACATGAACTGTTAACAGTTTTCATAATTCCAACCTAGCTTTTTGAAATTGATGACATCAAGCTCAATGCACTTTGTTATTAAAGTTGATATATTGATATATGTTGAACTCAGCTTACTCGTAATTAGATTGTATTCATTGACGTGCATCATTGTTAGAGACTAAAATATTTTTTCGTCAGATATAGCTTGTTTACAACAATAAAATTATTTTCATACTAATTATATGAAGACATCTTTATAAGCCCTCAATTTGTGTTTGTGCATATTGGATGATGCTCAAAATTTTAAACAGATTCTACATAAATCAACTAGAGCAACTACTATTTACATTATGTTATGTCCATTTCTTTTTGTTCCTAATTTATTAGTATCAGATGTATCTATTTGCCTAATTGGGTGTATTTAGCACCTTTTGTTGTAGCATGTCAAAAACTCCTAAATCTATTTTCAGTCATTTTGTCTTCAATAAATGTTACTCTGACCATAAATCTAATATAATCATATATTATTAACTTATAATTATTAAATTTGCTGTAAACCTATTTTACCGTTCTCATTTCCATTCAAATTTATCTATCAATGAGCTTTTAAGACCCTATCACTTACGAAACATAACATATAGCTGTATCAGTACAAACTTTATAAACTTTATATGTAAGCTATTATGATATTCTTTTATCATGTAACAATTCTCAAGAACTTTTTGATTTAAAAGATAAAATTATTAAAGACCAATTTGGTTGTAATATTAATTTAATTATCTTTTGAAAATCATTATAACTATTTTACTTTTCAATTGTTATCATGGATTTTCTTAATGATCTTATTACTTGAAATACTTAAGACACTCTGCTACTAAAATGTCCTTCTCTTTTATTAATTGTGCATTAATAAATGATTAGTGTATATATAAAATGTCGCAATTAAGCACACTTCATCATCAACAAGATGACTTATAAAGTCTAACGAACCTCATGAGAACAAATGAAAAAGGAAAATTTATATACATACAACATAATGCTTATGCATTTACATATATAGCACCAAAGATTTGATATTTGTATGTTATGTCAAAAACCTATGCTTGAAAAGTTATATTTCACATTAAAAATTAGTAATATTATTCTCTTTTAAAGTAATATCAAAGATTTGAGTATCATACATGTGAATATGAAAATTTGGGAGTTAGATATTTATAAAAAAGAATGTGCGGTATGTATGTAAAATGCCTCAGAAAAAATAGTATTGCTCCTTCACAGGTTTAAATAATAGTGATGAAAATTTTAACTAACCTTTTGTGTGGAACCAAATAGAATCACACCTAATGGAGGCAGAGAAATTACCGCGACTGTCTGTAAAATAAAAAAAACAAGTTTGAGAACATATTTCATGCAGCATAACAAAAAAAAAAAAAAAAACCGAAAATTAAAGCGACAAAAAGTTAGGAGTGACAAAAATGTATGTAAATGATAGAAGATAAATGCAGTAAATTTGAAAAATAATTATATATTAGGATAACTTGATAAAATTTATTTCAGGATTGGAAGATATTTCTGCAAAATAATGGGACTTTTGATATGAACTTAAGGACAAATAAACAGAGATACAAGATAACATAAGAAATCCAGTTTGAACAAGAAGAAACATAAATGTTCTTTAAATTATACCCATTCCCTTTTATTGAATAAATATTTTCTTTTCCTGAAATATTTACATCATTATCTTCTGATACAATATTTCATTGGAATTTTTTGTAATAACAAACCTTTATTCCTGCCAATATTTGATGTTGCCACTCAGCATTTTCCTGATAACGACAAACTAAGCAGATAAGCATAAAGCACATTGAAATGTCAAAATAGGTTCAAAAAATATCTATAACTTGTAAATAAACTAGCAAATAACAAAAAATAAAAATAAAAAATAAAACAATTGAGGTATACCTTAAACGTATCTAACTTGACACCGGTGCTGATATCACAAGATTCCATAAATCGGGCATCAAAATTGATCCACCGGCGTTTGCCACTTAGGGCTACTTCCCCAATGATTCTTCACAAAAATAAAAAAAAGAAGAAGAAAAAAGTGATAATTAGCCATTACAAAGCTATCTTAATATGCAACTTATTTTAAGTTTAAAGAATTTTAATATGCAGACTAAAATCATCTATGTTTTGGATGCTTCAATGTCAAATAAATGAAAATATGAGCTTAGAAATTATGTTTCCAAGACCAAACAAAATGAATATTTGAAGTTTTTTGTTTTTTTTTTGAAGTTAAAATTAAATGTGTTGAATCCCTTTTTATCCATGAATCACTCTCAAGGAATAGAGCATGAAACTTTAATAAAGCGCGAGGGGAGGGGGGTGGGAGGAGTGTTGTTGTTGTGAGATCTAGATATACAAGTTGATGTGATATATATATATATATATATAAATCAAAAAGGAGAACAATCAACGAAGTGAGAAATAGAATGAGAAAAATCACAACAGAAAAGAAAAACATAGCAAAACACACAGATTTATGTGGTTCGGCAAATTGCCTATATCCACGGAGTTGCAGAAGATTTTACTACTCGAGGATTTTACACCAGTTGATCACCTCGACTTACAAGAGGAATCTCTCACTCTTTGTTGCTCTCTCTTCTTCTCTCTCTATACCGAGATACATCGAAGAAACTCTACACCAAGATACACCGAAGAAGACAAACTTACAAGAGAAATAAATCTAATTTCTCTAAACCTTCCTCTATCTCGAAAAAATCGAAGAAGAACTCAAAGCGTGATTACTAAACCCAAGGAGAGTCATCCGAAGCTTTTATCACGAACAGGAGGGAGCGAAGAGATGCTTCACTTCAAAAAAGAGGAAGGCGAGAGTGGTTATTTGTGAACGGGTGTGACCCTCCAAAGCAAAGTAACCACCCAAGCATAGTGGACTGGGCTTCACCGTTTCTAACAATTCTCCCAATTGGAGACCGGTATACATGCTGCAACATCTCTTTCCTCAAACTGATATCCTGCAATGACGGTGTCGCCTTTTTCTTCAACATGTATCATCCACCTTGAATCCTCCACCTCTGCAACTCAAAGCCTCCATCTTCACTCCAGAAGACCAATTAAAGCTGTGCACAACTTCAGTTTCTCAAGAGTAACACCCTCAGTTAACATATTAGCAGGCTCCACATAGCTTTGCACCTCCAAGCTATTTCCTGAGTCACCCTTGTCTCTTCTTACAACTCCCACTACATGGACAACATCTTGCCTCTGCTGAAAGCCTTTTCAACTAGTCTAGCCTTGCACCTCTTACTGACATCACACTCGGTCTTCACCTGATACACCCACTTGTTGTGCAATGTCTTCTTCTCTAATGGAAGTTCTGTCAGCTCCCACTTGCTCGAACTTTCATCTTGCAAGATTTCGTAATAGCTTTGTGGTTCTTCAACATCTGTCTGTGGAACAATAGGAATGAGTTCCCCAGACCCACTTTCCTCTTCACTTCCATCACTGTCCTGCACTGTGGCCTCTGGTAGATTTTCTACCACATTCAAATCCCCTGAATTCAATATCAAGCCTTTAACAGAACTATAAACTACCAACAATAGTGCATCAAGTGATTCTTCAGATACCACATTTGCGCTATCATTTTTCATCTTCTTAGGATTCCAACAGTTCTTTATGTTGTTGTTGTTGCGAGATCTAGATATACGAGTTGATGTGGTATATATATAAATAAAACAGGAGAACGATTGATGAAGTGAAAAATATAACGAGAAAAACTCACACTAGAAAAAAAGTAACATGATACACCGAAAATATATGCATTTTTAAACCTATATTTTATACTTATTTTTGGTGATATTGCACCTTAATGGAAGGTATTTTGATGTTTTCTTGCAGGTTGTTGATTTTTAAGACTTAAGACAAAAGAAGAAAAAATGATGAAATTTGGAGTTAAAATGACGTTTTTGAAGAAGTACTCAACGCCGACCGCCCCAAGGTCAGCGCCGACTGCGCATAACAACAAAACAGCTGAAATTTTTACTCAGTGCCGACAACACCAGAATTAGCGCCGATGGCGCCAAAGGCGGTTCAACCCCCGTTTCTAGAAGGTTCGATGTATTTGGACGATTTTTGAAGAGTTTTTGGAGGCATCTCTTAGAGAACCAACCTTGGGCTTTATATGGGGCCAAAATTTATCAGGAAAGTGTCTCCTTTTCACTCCAAGACATTCCACCATGCTCCATTTTCGCCATTCTTCATAATCCATCTTCATTCCACCACCATATTTGAGTCCATTAGTGATTTTTCTTTTATAGTTTAGAGTTTGTGTTGTAAGATTTAGTGTGAAACTTTCTGTAAGAGTGTTGGAGAAGGAGAAAAGTGAGAGATATCTTATTCCTGCATTTTTAAGGAAAAACTATAAAAGATTTGCTTTGAGAAATAGTTTCAGATAAGTTTTGTTTGTTTATTAGTGTTGTATGAGCTTTCTTTTATATATGAAATTTGTATTTTGTTGTGTCTTTCTCATGAAGTCTGAGTAGTTCACTCTATTTTTCTCCCTAATTTGAAATATGGTGAAATGAAGAAATAATATGATGTGCCAATATTAAAATATAAAATAAATTGTGATAATTTTTCAACTCTGAACTTAATTTACATATTGATCTGGCCAATTAAATTGAAAATATGTTGTGAAACATATGATCATGGAAATAGAGTATGAGTTATACAACAGAGTGAGAATCACATTTGATTTCATGGAGGAGAAATTCGTTCATGGAATTAAGTGCAAATAAATAGGGAAATATTCTTTATTGGGTGTAGAATTGGAGAAACTTTAGGGTGACAAACTAAAATCCCCAATTTGGTCTTAGTGTTTAAAAATTAAAGCGAGAGTTAGCCTTCAGGTGAAGGGAAGTGGGAGCTCATATGAGCCGGTATCCTCCTAGCCTAACCATACATTTAAAGACTAAACCTAGGATTAACCAATGATTTTCTATGCACTGTATCATGGTAGAGAATTATAATTGCTCTTATTTGACATAATACATATTATAAACATTTATCTTATCTCATTTCACCAGAACATCATTGTAGTGGGAATGATGCTTTTTCAAGTAAGAAATCTTCATTACATAATTTAGTTAATATATATAGTGGATTAGTATTTACTTTTTTAAACATTGCATTTCTGTTTTTCTAATAGTTAAATACTTGTTTTGATAACATCTCAACATTCGAAATTAGTGACAGTGATTTTGTTTGATTTTTTTGTAAATTTTCTAGTAAAACTTATAATTGCCAATTTACACCTTACCTGTGGGATCGATATTTGGGGCTTAAATAGAAAGCCCCTTATTACTTGATAATTATACGTATACTTGCGTAAAATTTCATTATTAATTGCTTCTAATTATATAAATTTTACACAACTTACTTTTCATATAAGGATCACGTTTTTGGTGTTGTAGTGGTGTCAACTTCATAAATCCTTATATATAAAAAATCGAGATCAAGTTTTTGATGCCGTTGCGTGCGGAAAGTAACGGTTACATTTAGGTAAATTAAATAGTTTTGATAAATAAAAAAAGTTAGAGATAATATAAATACTATAAAGATATATAAAAATAAGAAAAAATATAAAAAAATTAAAAAATCCAAAAAGAATTTATTTTGCTTACTTTATTTGTTTATGCGAAATATTGGATCTGAAGGCTTAGTACCTTACGATTCAGAGTTAGAACGTACTATTAGAAAAATTCGAAAACAACAAAGAGAAATTAAAAATTTAAAAGAAATGATAAATAACTTAGAAAATCCAATAAATGAGAATCAACAAAGACCTTTAAAAGATTATGCGAATCCGACAGCAGATAAACTTCACTTGACTATTCAAAATCCTGATGTTAATTCATTTGCTGTTAATTCATTTGAGCTTAAACCTGTTATTATCCAAATGGTACAAAATAATCAGTTTGGAGGATCACCTTCTGAAGATCCTAATTTACATTTTGCTAGTTTTCTTGAGATTTGTGCTACATTTAAATATGACGGAGTGTCTAATGATGTTGTTAGACTTAGACTTTTTCTTTTTCATTAATGGATAAAGTCAAGACTTGGTTGAATTTATTAGCACCTGGATCTATCAGAACTTGGGGAGAACTATCACAAAAATTTTTGACTAAATATTTTCCACCCTCGAAAACCGCTAAGCTTAAAAATGATATTACATCTTTTTGTCAGTTTGAAGGGGAATTGATATATGAAGTCTGAGAAAAATTTAAAGATCTTTTTAAAAAATGTCAACACCATGCTTTGCCAGATTGGTTAATAATTCAAACGTTTTACAATGGATTAATATGATCACTAAGATCTATTATACATGATGTTGCTGGTGGATTATTAATGTCAAAACTTTTTCATAAAGCATATTTTTTAATTGAATAAATGAGTACTAATAATTTTCAATGGCCCTCTGAAAGGGTAAATCCTGAGAGAGTAGCCAATATTCATGATTCTGATGCAATGTCTATTTTGGCATCTCAAATTGTTGTTATTTCTAAAAAAATTGATCAAATAGGAGTGAACTATTCTCAAATACCCCCAGTATTAGAAAAAAATTTATTATGACAGATTATTGATACTCAACCATCTTATGAAACTTTAAACGCTATAAATAATCGAAATAAAAATCCTATTCTAACTATTTTAACCCTGGATGGAAAAATCACCCTAATTTTAGTTGGAATAATTATAACAATCCGGTGAATCTATCAAGAAATCTGAACAATCAAGGAAATCCTGATTTTCAACCTTATTATCCTCCAGGATTTAACTCCAATCCTAATTCACAAGTTAAGGAAAAGAAGTTGATGGAAAAAGTGATGTTGAATATAGAAAATAAAATACAAAATCAAGGGGCTGCTATTAGAAATATTGAAAATCAATTAGGACATATTGCTACTGCACTTAGTAACAGACATTCTGGAATTCTTTCGAGTACTCTGGAAGTTAATCCAAAAGATCAAAATAAAGAGTAAATAAAAATTATTCGATTACGAAGTGGAAAAGAAATTGAAACAATGATCCAAAAAGAAACTGAAGTTGATGAAGAGAAGGAAGAAATGGAAAATGATCAATATGAAAATGAACAAACACAGGTTCCTTTAGAAAAACCATTACCTCTGTTTCCTCAAAGATTAAAGCAGAAAAATAAAAATAAATAATTTACAAAATTTTTGGAAATTTTCAAGAAATTAACGATAAATATTTATTTTGTTCAAGCTTTGGAACAAATGCCAAGTTATGTAAAATTTATGAAAGATGTACTAAATAAGAAAATCAAGTTTAGAGATCATGAGACCGTTGCACTCAGTGAAGAGTGTATTGCTATTATTCAGAAAAAGCTTCCTAAAAAATTAAAAGATCCTGATAGTTTTACTATACCTCGTGTAATTGGTGAAAAGTTTTATGAAAAAGCTTCATGTGATTTAGGAGCGAGTATCAATCTTATGTCCTTATCGATCTTTAAAAGTTTAGATTTAGGAAAAATTTCCCCTACTATTGCAACTCTTCAGTTAGCTGATCAATCAATAACTTATCCAAAAGGAGTACCAAAAAAAAATTATAGAGAATGTACTAATCAAAGTGGATAAATTTATTTTCCCAATAGACTTTATAGCATTGGATATGGGGGAAGATAAAGAGATTCTTATTATTTTAGAGAGACTATTTCCTGCAATAGGAAGAGCTGTAATAGATGTACAAAAAGGAGAATTAATAATAAGAGTTAATGATTAAGAAGTAAAATTTAATATAGCAAAAACTATGAAATATCCTACAATAGAAAAAGATAATGAATGTTTCAGGATGAAAGTAGCTGATTATCTGAGTAATGAACAGTTTAAGAATGAGGGTGAAGATAAATTAAAACAAGGAGAAATTTTTGAGAATGAAGATGAAATAAAATGACAAGATTTAAATTATATTCAGAGCAAATTTGAAACGTTAGACTTATTGGAAAACAACAGTAAAAATCTTATTACTTCAAGTATTAAACCACCTGAACTTAAATTAAAGATATTACATGCCCATTTAAAGTATGTATTTTTAGGAGAGTCATCTACATTGCCTGTTATTATATCTTCTGAGTTAATTGAAATTCAAGAACAAAAGTTGATAGAAATGTTGAACAAGTATAAAAAGGCTTTTAGATGGACTTTAACAGATATTAAAGAAATTAGTTCTTCAATTTGTATGCACAGAATTTTATTAAATGAACAATATGAACCTAAAGCTGATCCTCAGATAAGATTAAACCCAATAATGAAAGAAGTTAAAAAAAAATTTAAAATGGTTAGATGTCGGAATTATATAACCTATTTCAGATAGTGCTTGGATAAACCCAATTCACTGTGTTCCGAAGAAAGGAATGATTGTTGAAGGAAACGAAAAAAATAAATTAATATCAATAAGACAAGTTACTGGTTGGCGAATCTGTATTGACTATAGAAAATTAAATATGGCCATCAGTATGGCCATCAGTCCTTTACCCTTTCTAGACCAAATGTTGGATAAATTGGCTGAGAATAAATATTATTGCTTTTTAGATGAAAATCTCTCCAAAAGTTCCTCCACATCATCAAATTTCAATTGCTCCAGAAGTTAAAAAAAACAACATTTACAAGCTCATATGGAACATTTGCTTTTCGTAGAATGTTTTTTGGATTATGCAATGCACCTGCAACATTTTAAAGATGCATGATGTCAATTTTTAATAATTTTATAGAACATGAAATTGAAGTGTTTATGGATAATTTTTCTGTATTTGGGACTTCGTTTGAGTTCTATCTTAATAATTTAGAAAAAATTCTGAAAGTATGTGAAAAATTCAACCTAATATTAAATTGGGAAAAATATCAATTTATGGTTGCAATAGGTATTGTGCTTGGACATAAAATTTCTGAACAAGGCATGGAGGTAGATCATGTAAAAATCCAAGTTATAGAAAAATTACCATCACCTACTAATGTTAAAGGGGTGAGAAGTTTTCTAGGACATGCTGGTTTTTACAGACGCTACATAAAAAATTTTTCAAAAATAACTAAGCCGCTATGCCAACTTTTAGAAAAAGATAAGAAATTTGATTTTGATGAGGAATGTATAAAAGCATTTGAATTATTAAAGAAAAAATTAGTCACTGCACCTATAATAATACCACCTGACTGGGAAAAATCATTTGAAATAATATACAATGTTAGTGATTATGCTATTGGGGCTGTATTAGAACAAATGCACGACAAAGTTTTTAATGTTATATATTATGCTAGGAAGACTCTAAATGATGCTCAAATTAATTATACTACTACTGAAAGAGAGTTATTAGCTATTGTTTATGCCTTTGATAAATTTAGATCTTATTTAATTGGAACTAAATGTATAGTGCATACAGATCATTCTGTTATTAAATACTTAATGCAAAAGAAGGATGCTAAATCAAGATTAATTAGATAGATACATCTATTGCAAGAGTTTGATTTTACTGTGATTGATAGAAAGAGAAATGATAATCAAATAGCTGATCATTTGTCTAGGATATAAATAGAAATATTAACTAATTTTGTAAATAAAATTTTAGAAAATTTCCCTGATGAACAACTTATAGTATTGATGAAATGGATGTATCGTAGTATGCTGATATAGTGAATTATATTGTAAGTGATATTTTACCACCTGATATGAAAAATTCACAATTAAAG
>NW_018165171.1:373623-391179 GCF_001263595.1 Phalaenopsis equestris
GAGGACATTTTGGAATAAATAGAACTGCATATAAGTTTTTGCAAGTTGGATTTTATTGGTCTACTATTTTTAGAGATGTTAATGATTATATTAAAACAAGCGATCAATAACGATAAATGTCAACGAGTAGGAAATATTTCTAGAAGAAATGAAATGTCTCTAAATTACACATTGGAAGTTTGAAATTTCTGATATATGAGGATTAGATTTTATGGGACTATTTATGCCTTCATTTGGAAACTAATATCTATTACTTGTTGTTCATTATATGTGCAAATGGATTGAAGCTATTGTTGTACCCAGATATAATGCTCGAACAGATATGTTGTACCCAGATATAATGCTCGAAGTGTTTCTAAATTTTTAATTAAAAATATTTTTACAAGATATGAAATGTCGAGAGTAATTATTACTTATGGAGGATCTCATTTTAGGAATAAGGGGATCAAAAAATTAATTAAGAAATATGATATTATGCATAAATTATCTACTGCTTATCATTCTCAGACTAGCGGTCTAGCAGAGATATCAAATCGTGAAATTAAACGTATTTTAGAAAAAGCTGTAAATTCTTATAAATTGAATTGGTCTGCTAGACTAGGTACTGTATTATGGGTGTATAGAACTGCTTATAAAACTCCTATAAGAATGTCCCCATACAGACTGATATTTAGAAAAACATGTCACTTACCAATAGAATAATAGAATTAGAGCATTAGAGCATAAAGCATTTTGGACTATTAAGAAATTTAATTTTAATCTAAAAGATGCTGGTGAGAAAAAATTATTGCAACTCAATGAACTTGAGGAAATAAGAAATGAATCATATGATAATATAAAAATCTATAAAGAAAAAATAAAAATATCACATTATCGGAAAATTATTCAGAAGAAATTTGAATCTGGACAACAAGTTCTATTATATAATACAAGATTTAGATAGTTTCTAGGAAAACTGAAATCCAGATGATTATAATCATTTAAAGTGATTAAAGTCGATCATTATGGAACTGTTGTTATTAAAGATCATAACATTACAAAGATATTTAAAGTTAATGGGCATCGTCTGAAATATTATTATGAAGGGCACATACCTCAATTTAAAGAAGTTTTAATGTTAAGTCAATCCAATTAAACAAATGACGAGTCGGGCTGAAGACGTTAAACCAAGCGTTTTGTGGGAGGCAACCCATATATATATGTCTATGTATTTGTCTATGTATTACTAATATGTCTATGTATTACTATTTTGTTTGATAAGTGTCTTATATATAAGTAGATAATAATCCTACACAATTGTATTTATCATAAATTAAGTCAAATATTGGTATTGGAGAAAAAATTAGAATTAAATTGAACGAAAAAATGAAAGTCACAAAATTTTAGCCATTGGCGCCCAAGAAAACGGACTTCAGCGTCGGCAGCGCCAATCGGGAGCGCCGACGGCACCGAGAGCGATTTGACGGTTCAGACGACTTTTGGCAGACTTTGGCGAGATTTCACTTCATAATAACCGTCAGAAAGTGTTTTTAAAGTCGTAAAAACTTCCTAGGACGCCTAGAAACTTCCTATTTTTGGATTCATGACTTCCAATTCCAGAAATACTTCAAGATATGGAGTTTTCAATAGAAAAAAGTTTATTAGTTTCGACGCGCGGAGATTATACGATAAAATTACTACGAAGAAGAGATTGATCAAGGAAAGAAGATTTGTTAATCATGGATTGATCAATCCAAGTGCTCCAGTTGACAAGATCATTTTGCAAAGGCGATGAAAAGTTCTGTTTTACACTACCGTTGCGGTTGTTGTGCCTGTAGTGAATGAGTTCTATGCAAATCTACATGAAATTACCCAAGGAGTTGTATTCGTAGGAGCTAAGGCTGTACCATTTACTCCTGCATCATTATGAATGGGCTAATTTATGGACTTGGGCATCATTCTACAATTTTTCTGATTTGCAGTCAATCCCAAATGCCATATGAAAGTTGGGAAAAAAAATTACTACCATGGGAGCCCATGATCCCTATTGATGATCAGTATATTGGTAATGAAAATAAATCACTTAATGTTATTATGGATCATTCTTCACATGCTTCAACTCAATTAATACCACCAACAGTAGGAAGTTCAATTGCTTTGGAGAAGAAATTGAAGAAAATTGAAAGGAAACTTCAAAGTATTATGAATGCAGTGAGAGATCTTAAGTAAGAGATCTTAGTGAGAGATCTTAAGTACCTTTTTGATCACCTTGATTGGAGAATGAAAAAAAATTTTGATCATACTAGAACTTTTGAAACAGTATTAGTTCGGATGTTTAAAGAAAATGGGTGGATCGAAGAAAATTCGACAGATCAATTCCCGTAACGATCCTTCTACGATCCTTCTACAACCCGATCCTTCTACAACCTATATGATCATTATCAATCCATAGGAGATATTATAGGAGGTGGAAAGTACTGAAGATGAAGCGGAATGACTGAAGACTGTGGATTCTCTACTTGCTTAAGAATATTTATGTATTTGATGTAATTAAGTGGATTTGATTTGATTTGGTTTGGTTTGTTTTTGCTTTAAAATTCTGAACTTTGATTATGCATATAATTTTGTGTCAGCATTTAGTGTTGTGGCTTGATTTAACCCCTTTAATTCACGATTTTCACCACAAAACCTCCCTTTTTACCACTAAAGTAACCTTAACCCCTTTAATTCACGATTTTCACCACAAAACCTCCATTTTTACCACTAAAGTCACCTTCAACCTTCGGTTTTCACACTTAGGGCTTGATTTTGGGCAGATTTGAGGCGAATTAGAGGTAAAGGAACTTCGGATTTCATTTTCTCTAAGTAAGAGCTACACTTTAAAGTAAAAATTTTTTATTTTTACTAAAAATTTTTCTCACATTGCCTAGATCCGAAAGTTTCGTTTTTTTAGAGAATTTGAGAAAATGCTTTGGTGAAAAACTTTTACTTAGTGAAATTAAGTTTAAAGTGCTTTACATTTTGATTTTTTTGATTTTCGGATTGATTTTTGGAATTTTGGAATTTTTTCAGATTTTTATCAATTTTTTTCTAGATTTCCTATGACACTTAGATCGATCAAAAGAAAAATAGAATATGATGAACAAAAGTTTATTAGTTTTAAAGCTAGTGCTCGATTTCATAGTCTTCGAGATAATAAGAAAGTGATTCCGGATCGAGGTTTCAAAAATCCGGGAGAAGTTGAACGATTGATTATCGCTCGGCAGTGGAAAAACTTCTGCTATTTAACTGCCGATGCAATAGCTGGGATAGTTATGGAATTTTATGCCAACTTTCCTGAGGCTTCTGATGATTTTGTTTTTGTTTTAGGAAAAAGAGTGAAATTTACTCCAAGAAAAATAAATGAGTTTTATCAATTAGAAGATGTTTATAGATGTCAGTATCATTCATTTTCTGCCACAAATGAGCCCTTAGATGGGTTATTTCTTTTATGACTAGAGAGAAAGGGGCTTGGAAAGTAAAGAATGAAGTTAAAGTCAGTTTTCGTCTTTCTATGTTAAATGTAATATCTAAGGTTTGACATTATTTTATTTCTAGGAGGATGATTCCAACAAACCATCATATTGAAGTGGCCAAGGATAGAGCCATCATGAACTACTGTATTCAGCAAGTGATAGATATAAATGTAGGCTCTATCATTTATATGAACACTCAATCTATTGCTCTGGGAGAGCTCTGGGAGAGATGCTCTGGGAGAGACCACTGGTGGATTGACACACGCTGCTCTTATGTATACACTTTGTGAGCATGCAGGAGTTGATTTCAGACCTGATGAGGAGAGGATTGAGCCTCAGAGATCGATTGAGCCTGAAAACATTAAAACTTATGAGTCCCATGTTGATTGAAGATCTGGAAGTAAGATCAGAGATATTCCTTCTACTTCTAGGAACCCTACTTTTAGTGAGCTTACTTCAAGTGACCCCAGTAACAGAGAGTTATTGGACCAGATGATGATTCAACAGGGAGATATTTTGAGGATGGATCATAGGATGCAGAACATGGAGACCAGAAATGCTCATACAGATGATCTGATTCGCCAGAAGTTTGAATATGATGCTGCTTATGATGATGCTTTAGTGAAATACCTGAGGGGTGATCATACAGTTCAGTTCCCTATTCAAACTGTTTATACTCCATATCAGCAACAGAAGTTAGATGTTAATGATGAAGAAGATGATGACTGGTTATCTTTTTGTTTGTTTAATTGTTTGTGTTGTACTTTGTGATTGTATTGTTTGTTTTGTGATATTGTTGACTCTATTATTATGCTCTGTTGTTATGTTGTAATGTGAAACTATAATGTAATGTGAAACTAGTATGTGTAAAACTGTTTTCATTTTTAGAATTTAGTTTAGTTCAGTTATTAGCTTCAGCACTTTGTTATATGTATTGTAATTAACTTTCTCAGCAAATTTTATATATATTATGTGCAATTTAATGTTTTGAGTCTTATTATTTTTCATATTAGCACCTGCAATATTTTAAAATTTATTTGTAAAAATCAAAATCTTTAATGTTTTCTTTCACCCTTTTATTTTTAAAGTTCTTCATGTAAATCTTTTTAAAAAAAATTTAAGTTTGGGGGGAGAAAAATTATTTTTTAAAAAAAAGAGAGAACTTAATTTTATTTGTCCCCACTTAACTATATTTTCAAAAATTTTAAATTTAACATGACCCTTGGTATTAGGGGTTAACTTTGAATAATTATATTTATGTTTCTAAATATATAGTAAATTTAAGTAAAAAATTTTCAATAATAAAAGTTAATTCTAGAGATTAAGATATTTAAGATATTTGGTAAAAGAGTTGGTACGAAAGAATAAGACTATGCTTTTTCTATTACATAAAAAAAAAATTATATTTTTGAAGTACTAAAAATCTTAAAAGATTCATATAAAAAAGAAAAGAATTAAATTTTATGTAATTTTTAAGTTAATATGAATTTGTTAAGTGAGGAATTTTAAAAAGTTTTTAACTTTAAGAAGAGGATAGTGAAGTTCAAAATCATTAAGGACTATTCAAATATAGTAATCCTCACATACATAAAAAAAAAGACAAGAAGAAAGAAAAGAAAAAGGGGATTAACAATGATCTTGAAAAGTAAGAAAAATAAAAATAAAAACAGAAAAGACAAAAAAAAAAAATGTGAGGAGAAGCTTGAGGAGATGCCTAAAAATTAGTTTCACTTGAATCAACTTAAGAAAAAAAAACTTGGACACATTTTCTAAATTTTTTATTTGAGTATTAGCTTAATGATTAGTAAAATGACGTTTTTGAAAAAGTACTCAACGCCAACCGCGCCAAGGTCAACGCTGACGGCGCAGAACAACAGAACAGCTGAAATTTTTACTTAGCGCCGACAGCGCCAACGGCGGGTTAGCCCCCGTTCTCGGAGGTCGTTTCTAGAAGGTTCGATATATTTGGACAATTTTTGAAGAATATTTTAAGGCACCTCTTGGAGAACCGACCTTGGGCTTTATATGGGGCAAAAATTCATCAGAAAAGTGACTCCTTTTCGCTCCAAGTCATTCACCGCGCTCCATTTTCGTCATTCTTCATAATCCATCTTCATTCTATTGGAGTCCATTAGTGATTTTTCTTTTATAGTTTAGAGTTTGAGTTGTGAGATTTAGTGTGAAACTTTCTGTATGAGTGTTGGAGAAAGAGAAAAGTGAAAGATATCTTCCTGTATTTCTAAGAAAATGCTACAAGGGATTTGCTTTGAGAAAGAGTTTCAGATAAGTTTTGTTTGTTTATTAGTGTTATCTGAATTTTCTTTTATATATGAAATTTGTGTTTTGTTGTGTCTTTCTCATGAAATCTAAGTAGTTCACTTTATCTTTCTCCCTACTCTGAGATATGGTGAAATGAAGAGATAATATGATGTGCCAATGTTAAAATATAAAATAAATTGTGATGATTTTTCAACTTTGAACTAAATTTATATTTCGATCTGGCCAATTGAACTAAAATATGTTGTGAAACATAGAAACATATGATCCGGAAAATGAAGTATGAGTTCTACAACAGAGTGAGAATCACATTTGATTTCATGGAGGAGAAATCCGTTCATAAAATTAAGTGCAAATAAATAGGAAAATATTCTTTGTTGGGTATAAAATTAGAGAATGTTAGGGTGACAAACTAAAATACCTAATTTGGTCTTAGTGTTTAAAAACTAAAGCAAGAGTTAGCCTTTAGGTGAAGGGAAGTGGGAGCTCTAGAGTGGGAGTTGGGGTATCCTCCTAACCTAACATTAAACGTAGGATTAACCAATAATTTTCTATGCACTATATCAGGGAGAGAATTATAATTGCTCCTATTTGACCCAATAGATATTATAAACATTTATCTCATCTCATTTCACCAGAATATCATTATAGCGAGAATGATGTTTTTTCACATAAGAAGTCTTCATTACATAAACATAGTTAGTAGATTAATATTTAATTTTTTAAGCTTTGCATTTCTGTTTTGCTAATAGTTAAGTACTTTAGTTTTGATGACATCTCAACATTCAAAATTAGTGATAGTGATTTCGTTTGATTTTATGTAAATTTTCTAGTAAAACTTATAATTGTCAATTTACACATTCCCTGTAGGATCGATATTTGGGGCTTAAATAGAAAATTTTTTATTAAATATTTGGGGCTTAAATAGAAAACCTTTTATTATTTAATAACGATATGTATACTTGCGTAAAATTTCATTATTAATTGCCTATAATTATATATATTTTACACAACTTACTTTTCATATAAGGATCAAGTTTTTGGCGCTGTAGTAGTGTCAAGTTCATAAATCATTACATATAAAAAATCGGGATCATAACACCACAGCGGAACACACAAATTTACGTGGTTTGGCAAATTGCCTACGTCCATGGAGTTGTAGAGGATTTTACTACTTGAAAAATTTACACCAGTCAATCACCTCGACTTACAAGAGGAATCTCTCACTCTTCGTTGCTCTCTCTGTTCTTTTGTCTTTATACCGAGATACACCGAAGAAAACTCTACACCGAAATATGCCGAAAAAAACAAACTTACTAGAGAAATAAACTCAATTTCTCTTCTTTCACAAGCCACCAAGAAGAAGCTTAGGGAAAACAATCTTCTTCTTCTTCCTTCTTCTTCCTTCTTCTTCCTTCTTCTTCCTTCTTCTTCCTTCTTCTTCCTTCTACTGCAAGGAACTACCTCTTGCATTTCTCTTCCTTTTATCCCGAGTAAGCCCGAAGAAGAAAATCGTGACTACAACTATTTCTGGGAGAGTCATTCGACGTCTTTAATCACGAACAGGAGGAAACGAAAAGATGTTTCACTTCACAAAAGAGGAAGAGGAAGACGAGAGTGTTTATTTGTGAAGAGGTGTGACTCTTCAAAGCAAAGTAACCACCCAAGCATAGTGAACCGGGCTCCACCGTTTCTAACAATTCTCCCACTTGGAGACCGATACACAGGCTGCAACATCTTCTTCCTCAAACTGATATCCTCCACTGGCGGTGTCGCCTTTTTCTTCAACATGTATCCTCCACCTCTGCAACTTAAAACCTCAGTCTTCACTCGAGAAGACTAACTGAAGCTGTGCACAACTTCAGTTTCTCAAGAGTAACACCCTTAGTTAACATATCAACAGACTCCACGTAGCTTTGCACCTCCAAGCTATTTTCTGGGTCCCTTGTCTCTTCTTGCAATTCCAACTGCATGGACAACATCCTGCCTCTGCTAAAAGCTTTTTTCAACAAGCTTAGCCTTATACCTCTTACTGACACCACACTCAGTCTTCACCTGGTACACCCACTTGTTGTGCAATGTCTTCTTCCCTGGTGGAAGTTCTGTCAGCTCCCACTTGCTAGAACTTTAATCTTGCAAGATTTTTTCATAGCTCTGTGGTTCTTCAACATCTATCTGTGGAACAATAGGAATGAATGCCCGAACCCACTTTTCTCTTCACTTCTATCACTGTCATGCACTGTAGCCTCTAGTAGATTTCCTACCACATTCAAAGCTTTTGAATCCAATATCAAGTCTTCAACAGAACTATGAACTGCCAATAATAGTGCATCCTGTGATTTTTTAGATACCACATTTTTGCTATCATTCTCCATTTTCTTAGGATTCTTGCAGTTCTTTATGTGGTCAGTCTTGCCACAATTCCAACAAGTTGTCTGCTTACTAAACTTTGATTTTAATCTCCTTATACTTGAGTTCCTATCATGCTATCTCCCTCTGAAATCAACATTCAGTGCCGAACTCGAACCTGAGACCTCGCCAGAATCTTTCTTGCGAACTTCCTTGCGAACTGCGAACTTCCTCAACCAAATCAAATCACGAATATCATCGTATTTCAGTTTAGATTTACCTGCAGAACAACTAACAGCTATCCTCATGGCTTCCCAACTATCTGACAATGAGCCAACAAGATCAGTGCACATATCTCATCATCAAAGTCAATTTCCACAAACGACAATTGATTTGCGATAATATTAAAAATATTTAGGTGTTGAGCAACAGAAATACCTTCCGCCATATTCAAATTGAATAACTTCTTCATCAAGTACACTTTGTTATTTGCCTATAGCTTTTCATACATACCTGATAAGGATGTCATGAGATCTGCAATCATCCTTTCCTTGACGACGATGTGTGTAACGGACCTCGGTAGGTTCAATTAAATAATTCCCAGAACTTGTCGATCCAACAAATTTCATTCATCCTCATCCATCATTTCAGATCTTTTTCCCAATAATAACAGATGAAGTTTCTTCCCATAAAGATAATCCTTTAGCTGCATTCTCCAATAACTAAAATCTGTGTCATCAAATTTCTTGATCCCTGAAACCTTCACTTCATCTGCAACCATCATTCTTCCTCAGATCTGAAATACAAAAAATCATCGTATTTCAGTTTATATTTACTTGCAGAACTGCTAACTGCTACTCTCATGGCTTTCCAACTATTTGGTAATGAAGCCAACAAAATCAGTGCACATATCTCATCATACAAAAAATCATCGTATTTCAGTTTATATTTACTTGCAGAACTGCTAACTGCTACTCTCATGGCTTTCCAACTATTTGGTAATGAAGCCAACAAAATCAGTGCACATATCTCATCATCAAAATCAATTTCCACAGACGACAATTGATTTGTAATAGTATTGAAAATATTCAAGTTTTGAGCAACAGAAACACCTTCCGCCATCTTCAAATTAAATAACTTCTTCATCAAATGCACTTTGTTATTTGCCGATTGCTTTTCATACATACCTGATAATGCTGTCATGAGATCTACAGTCGTCCTTTCCTTGACGACGATATGTGCAACGAACTTCGATAGGGTCAATCGAATAACCCCCAGAACTTGTCGATCCAACAAATTCTATTCAGCCTCATCCATCATTTCAGTTCTTTTCTTCAATAACGGAAGATGAAGTTTCTTCCCATAAAGATAATCTCCTATCTGCATTCTCCAATAACCAAAATCTGTGTCATCAAACTTCTCATCCCTGAAACCTTCACATCTTGAGGTATATACCAATTGATGTGGTATATATATAAATCAAACAGGAGAACGATCGACGAAGTGAAAAATAGAACGAGAAAATTACACTAGAAAAGAACAACATAGTGGAAGACACAAATTTACGTGGTTCGGCAAATGACCTACGTCCACGGAATTGCAGAAGATTTTACTACTTCAGGAATTTACACCAGTCGATCACCTCGACTTACAAGAGAAATTTCTTACACTTCGTTGCTCTCTTCTTCTCTCTCTGTTTTTCTCTCTCTATACCGAGATACATCGAAGAAAACTCTACACCGAGATACACCGAAGAAGATAAACTTACAAGAGAAATAAACCCAATCTCTCTTCTACCACAAGCCATCAAGAAGAAGCCTAGGGAGAACAATTTTCTTCCTTCTTCTTTCTTCTGCTGCAAGGAACTGCTCCTCCTTGCACTTCTCTTCCTCTGCCCTGAGGAAACCTTCCTCTATCCCGAGGAAACCGAAGAACTCAAAGCGTGACTTCTAAACCCAAGGAGAGCCATCCAAAGCTTTTATCACGAACAGGAGGGAGCGAAGAGATGTTTCACTTCAAAAAGAAGGAAGGCAGGAGTTGTTATTTGTGAAGAGGTGTGACTCTCCAAAGCAAAGTAACCGCCCAAGTATAGTGAATCGGGCTCCACGATTTCTAACAGGGAGGAGTTAGAGGAACTGAGTTATTAAGAGGATGAACAAGGTTCCTATAACAAGTGATTAGCTAAAAAATAAAAAAATTCGTATACATGTAATCCTTTCCCTTTTATAAGGGGTGACCCCTATGTAAAAATTAGCGTAGTTTATAAAAATATATGGACCCTTAGGGGCATCCGGTTGTCTTTCTGGTCACATCGTCATTAAACCTCAAGATCTTCTTGAGGATATTCACCCCAAAATCAAGAATGGGATGTTTGTGAATTCTAAATGAAGATGTTGGGGAAGGTGGTGAGGATGAGTTGAATGGCACATAATCGTCTCCTTCCAACGTGTAATATTCTTGTTCGCTGATATTTGAAAGGACAAACTTTTAGTTTGTTTGCTCCAAATGCCGACTCGTGAAGTTTGAAGTCGATGCTTGCAATTTGTCTGACCTCCAAGGAGATACCCCAAAAAGAGAGGTTTCACCGGGTTGGATTGATTCCAACTACTTTTTCTTCCTAGGATTTTCAGGGATCCCATGCCAATAGTTTGAGAATGACTGATCGACAAGTAGATGATAAATAACAATGTTATAACCATCAAGCTTCTTATGTGACAACGCCTTCATAAACTTCATGAGCACGGGACCTTGTGTTTGTGGCTCGCCCTCATAGCAAAATGTTCGGGGTTGTGAATAATCTACTCCCCTTTCTCATCTGCTATGTGGTTTCCACTACTTCTCACATGTTCTCAAGCAAATATGAGGTTCTTCTATCTTTCTCAACCTCGTAGGGAGAAAGAGAAATATTACTTCGGACCATAAAGTCGAAGCATTCATGAAATTGTTTTTATCGAAACATAATGTCACGAGTTCACGTCTACCATTTAATTATGTCGGTTGCATTCGACCAACAACATTACTTCGGACCCGTGCAAAAACATGAACGGTGTTTGTCCTATTATTATTGAAGGTGTCATTTTGAATGCCCGTACAATGAATGGAAGAAGGTCTGCCCACTTCCCTTTTGCTTCTTCATCGTTTTTCTAAGCAGGTTTAGAATTAGTTTGCTTGTAGCTTTGACCTGAGCATTCGTCTGTGTAAGATGAACTGAGTCAAATTTAATTTTGGCAAAATTGTTTGACTTTTTGATCGACAAATTGTGTTATGTTATCGATAAGAATCACTATAGGTAGGCCATAATGACAGATAAAATCGGCCCAAATGAAGTTGTAGATGATAGGAAGTAGTTTTGGCTAACACTTTAGCCACAATCCATATAGTGAAGTAGTCAATACCAACCAATATGAATATCTGACCCGACCAGCAATTACACAGATATTAATGCTCCTTAATATGCCAAAAACTTGACCTAAATTACATTTAGCACCTAGTGAGAACAAATGAATATGATTAAAGAAATAGTTTTCTCACTAGGGTTACTAAGCAAATATACGTATTGTTTCAAGTAATAGAGTTTTTTTTTTAAAAACCCCAGTAACGATCCCATGAGGAAGCCGAAAACAAGTAAACAATAAAATGAAATACAAAAATTTTAACTTTAAGAAAACTTTACTTAAGAATGCAACAACTACAACTCTTAAGAATGCAACAACTATCTAAAGATGAAAATTTAGTTTATTAAATTCTACAATATGCAAACAAAAGCAAACGTAATGACTTAAACAATATATATAAAGAGACTTTCTCCTTGCCAATAATTCATAATCAGTAAAGGATTTCAAAATTTATTTAGAAACTTAAGTGTGACATCGTGACAAATAGGAGCATACATATTTTTTTACTTTCTTTCGAATTGTGCAAAGAACATTGACTAATCTAAAGTTGGTGTCAACATGTATAGTAGTGCTGGGTAGGTTCCAGTCTCTCACTTCAGTCTCTCACTTCTAAATTACTAAATTACCCACTGTCCCCTCTCAATAGGACCTACCAGTAGTTCTAATCTCTAGACCAAATTGATAAAAAAATCTAGCCTGTCACTCAAAAAACATCAATTCTACGCTTAACAAAGCTTATCTCCCTATTTATTTTCACCACCCTTTAGAGCTCTTTCCAAGGTAGAATGTGATACGTACAAGTCAAGAAATCTTAGTCCTTTCGGGTCTATAAGTTCCTCAATAAGTTTTAATAATACAAGTGGCCAATTTGTAAAGAAAATGAAGAACTGATAAAAATATCATCACAATTTTTAGGAATAAAAGAAGTTCTAAGCAAAATAAAAATCACTCACTTAACTTTTATATTGCAAGGAGAAAGAAAAGAAAACTACTCACGAAGTATAGGAATAACAAAACAAAACATATTTATAAAACTTTAATCTAAAGTACAAAACTTAAGGACAAGGTTGCAAATATTTATCTGAAATATTTCTCCAAGCACTCCTCTAAAGTTCTCTGACTTCTCTGACTCCAGCAACACTGACAAGACTCACAAACTCCAGAAATAACAAAGACTCACAAAGAAAACTTCTCACACACTATGACTATATAATTCAACTCAGCCCTTTAGAATTAATCCATATTTATAGAGCTTCAAAAATGACCAAGGGTTGATTCAGACATCTCTTTGAAATTCGACCTCATTCAATGAATCTTCTAGAAAGTAACCGTGATGCTTAGACACCAGCCAAATTTTGTATTTGACACCTAGGCGCCAGTTCAGTTGGTTTGACATTTTTCTTCAATTTAGCCCATTTTGCTCCTTTTGATGTATTTTTGCTCATTTTTACTCTTAAACTTTTTTTCTTGCACCTGCAACAAAAAAAATAAAAATACCATTCATCAAAGCATAATATCCTTAAAAATTGAGCATAAAATGTGCATAAAAATAAGTAATTTTAAGATGGATCAACGTCAACTATCCTTTAAACAGGGGGAACAACTTGAGGAGGTCTAGTCCCCAAACAATGAATGGTCAAAGGTTCATAATAGGTTATAGCTTGTGGGAAGGTTTAAGCTGCATGGTGGTGAATTTTTAGCATTTTGCACATCTCCTTGACAATTCTTCGACATTTTTTTCTAAAAGGCAATAAAAAATAGCCTTATCTGAGTATTCGTTTTACCACAATTTCTCCTTCAAAGTGGGTTTCACATTCCCCTGAATGAATTTCCTTGAGAATTCTTGTCACTTTGTTCACACACATGCATCTTAATTAAAGTGAAGTCGCTGATCTTTGGAAAAGTTCCTCATTCAAAATAAGGTATTGCGCATTCATAATCCTAAATTGCCTGTGGTAATTTACCATCATGATAAGTTCTCGATTTTGAAGAGCTAGATTTATGGATTCACCCAACTTCGAGCCTCGGTTTCCTTGTTCATGAACCAAGCTTCGTCAATCATAGAACGAGTCAGTCTCTACAACAATGTTCCATCTGCATGATTGCACTTAGATAAGAGATCTGCTACTTGATTTCTTATTCCTAGGAATGTGTTAAGAGTTTAAATTACTTAAATTTCTCTACTTCTGTTTTTTACTTTAAGAAGATATTTAACCGTCATCTTTGTCTTGCTTTGAACTATTTGTTTATGTGGTTGACTACAAGCTAAGATTTGGATGGAGTCAATAGGTATCTCACTATGTTCTCATGACTGAAATGCAACGTTGTAATAAATGCCTCATACTCAACTTGATTGTTGGTCACTCAAATTTAGCTTCTGTTGAATTGTCCTTTCTGGCTTAATGCTTTGTCCACGTGTAGGGTCCAGGTTGGCCTCCGATGATGCCTCATCTCTTTAATCGTCGGGTTTAGATAAGTCCACAAGGAAGTGAGCCAAAACTTATGCTTTCATCGCCATTCACAGGATGTATGATAGGCATAATTCGCTAAGTTTGACCACCCATTTGAGTTATCCAAAATATTCCAATTTGGTCAAAAGGGATGATCGGTGGGGTGACCCATACATAAAGTGTCTGAAATTACAGGCGACGTCTTTATGTTGGAATAATAACAATATATATTAATTTTTTTTCATTTACGAATATCTTAATTCGGCCCCTCTCAGGACTCGACTGAAGTAGTAGATATGAAATAAGTTCCCTCATTCTTCTTGAATTAAGACCAAATTGATCAATTTGGAGCCCACTCCTGAGCAATGCAACGGTTCTTTCTCAAGTTTCAGGCTCTGGTGTAAAGGGGGTGATGTTGGAAAGCTTTTTAGTGCAAAAAGCTTGTTCACACTCTGATGTTTAGACGATGTTCTTGGCATTTCTCAAGAGTTGAAGAAAACTACGCATTTATCTCCCAACCTGAAAATGAAACAGCTGAGGCTTATGATTCAGCCACTATGATTTTGTAACTCTTTGATATTGCTAGGGAAAGGTTTTTAACTTTCTCAGGATTAACTTTGATTCCCTCGGGTGTTAATAGATACCCTACGAATTTTCTAATTTTAGCTCTAAATATGTACTTTAGTGGATTCAACTTTATGTTATATTTTCTCAGTATCTCGAAAGTCTCTATTCAATCATTAATCTGTTGTTCCTGAGATTTGTTCTTTACTAGAATATCATCGACATAAACTTTAATTTTTTCATTTTATTAGAAAAACATATATCAATCATTCTTTTATGAGTGGCTCCTACATCTTTAAACATAAAGGCATTGCATTATAGCAACACACTCTTTTCTTATTGAGTAAGGATATTTTCTTAGCATCAACATGGTACATCTTGATCTGATGGTACCTGAGAAGATGTCTAGGAAGCTCATAGCCCAGTGACAGACCATCAAGTTAACAAGTATCAATTCATGGCAACGGATATAAATCCCTTGAGAAGGTTGAATTGAGATTGATAAAGTTGACGTGCAGTCGCCACTTAACGTTCAACTTCGAGACCATCATCATGTTGGCTACCTAGTTTGGGTATTGTACCTCCTTGACATATCAACATCTAATAGCTTGCACACTTCTTCCTTAATTAGCTCTCTAGCATGAGCTCAATCAATCACAAATTTTGTTTGACAGATCGAGCTCTTTAGTTGACATTTAATCGGTGATGGGCTATATTGGCCAAAACTACCAACATATATTTAGCCGACCAAGCAAATACATATCGATACTCGCGCAACATGATGATTAGTTCATCCTTATATCCTTCATCAAACTTAGCACTTAGTCGGAAAACTTTAATAGTATCCTCTTATGAGGCAAGACTTTATTCAATCGTTTAATAGCCTCTAGACCGTATCTTCGTTCAAGGTCTACCTCCAAGGCTTCTCGATGCACACTGTTAATGGCTTGCAGATAAAAGGTGTGTGATTGCTCTAAATTGCCTCGAACAATGATCACTTCTTCCTCCCCAAGGAAATTTTCTTTTGCATAGTAGGTAGAGACAACAACTTTAAAATGTTGAGGGGAAGGCCGAAAATTAAATTATAATTTGTTGGTGAATCGACTATATTGAACTACATGTTGCCTTCACCTCAAGTGATGGGTAGGGCGAGAACTACTTGTCACATTCGCCCCAAGTGACGGGTAGGGAGAACTCCTAATATCTTGTTTTTCTTGCTTGAGAAGCCATTAAGCGGTCTGAATATAACAAATAGCTTTGAAGTTTCTAGATTCATTTAACATATTTAAACAAGAAATTAACAGATCACCCTATATTAATGAAGATATTGCTAGTTTGAAAATTGACAATTAGGGTCATAACTACGATAGCATCATTGTAGGGGTTATTTTTGGTAGGTTGGTCTTTTTCTATAAAGAAAATTATAGGATGATGTGTGATTCTCCACTGAGACGATGCTATCATATAAAATTATCCCAAAAAAAGCCACTTCAACTTGGTCTGCTGAAATGACTCAACTCCACCACCACTAAGAATTGTCGAAATGATGCTTGCGATACAAATAGCTTGAGAATAAGTGGTTTTGTTGTGATGCTCCTGTGCTGGTGTTTTTCTCTTTCGCTAAGGGACTGTTTGGTTTGCTGAAATTGAAATGCAATGTAAAAGGTTTGTAGAGTACCATGATTACAATGTATTTGAAATACTTTCAAGTTGTTTGATTCACTTTAAAATAAATGTAGGACTTTATATTTTTTTATTTGATTTGACATTGACTGGAAACAATATATTTACTTGAGCAAAAGGCAGTGGGTGTCAGCTGCGGGTGGAGAGCAGCGACGGTGGGTGGGGGTAGTGGGCATCAAGCGGCGAGAAGCAGCGGACTGCGGGCTGCAAACGACGGCTACATGCGAAGATGAATGACTGGCTGCAAACGATGGCGACATGCGGCGAAAGGCAACGATGGGAAATGTAGGCGTTGACAGGTGGCGGCTGACTGCTTGCGGCTTGCAGACAGTGGCGGCTAGTGGTGGAGGCGGCGCTCAGACTGCGACGATGAGTGGCTGGTAGTGGCAGCGTCAGGCAGAGGGCTGTGGCGGCTACGAGTTGTGGTAGCGGCGAGCGGAGGAGTGCGATGGCTGCGAGTGGCGGCGATTGGCTGCGACAATGGGCTACAGGCGGCAGCAGGCAGACGACGGGCAGCATCGACTTGTCTATAATATATTACATGAATGATGTAATTCAAATTCGACCAAATCGATCGATTCTAAATTAAGTCAAAATGAATTACAGTGTAAAATTCAAACTCATTATAACTTTACATTGCATTTATAAATTTTGATACCAAACACTTAATTTTTTTAAATCTTTGCAAATGAATTACAGTACACCGCTAATTCACTCAACCAATTATTCCTTAAGTTACTACTCCAGGTCCCATAAATGCCTTCAATTTTTATGGCTTAATTAGCTCCTCGATCAAGCTGTGGAGGCTTCATGCCTATGGTCAAAACCTTTTCAATTTGTGGATGTATCCTCTTGCCTTCATGGGTGCAGGTTTTCATAAATACTTCTTGTTCTAGATAGCCTCTATGACTTCAGCTATTTGGACTCTCAATGGGGTCTACTAGGATATCTGCTGAGTCGAAGGTGGAGATCTTATATCATAGTTATGGTTGTAAAAAAAGCTCGTTGTTCGCAAACAACTCGTGTTCGACTCTTTAAGTAGCTCGTGTTCGGCTCGTTCGTTAAGTAAACAAGCCGAACACGAACAAGTTTTTAAAGCTCGAATTATAAACGAGCTGAACACGAACAGTTCTTTGTTCGCTCGTGTTCAGCTCGTTTTAGCTTGAAATAAAAAAAAAATTTATATAATTATTTATATAATAATATATTACATATATTATTTATATAATAATATATTATATATATTTATATCTAAATTATAACATCACATGTGGTAATGTGGTTAATCCCTTATATTGTATATATTTGGTCCAGATTCGAATCTCACACTTTACATCTATTTTT